>NW_027361848.1:9287500-9527500 GCF_039654945.1 Dendrobates tinctorius
AGCCCTGGCTGGAAGAAGTGATGGTGGTCTGTGCTGGATGAAAGATGAAAAGCGAAGATGAAGGACTTCACCTAGAGATGTCACTGGTGAGTCAGTTTGTTACCTGTACACTGTATACTTTATACAGAGGTCCTATGTACAATGTCACCAGTGATTACTGTATTACTTTTACACTGACACTGTAAACAGAGCTCCTGTGCATAATGTCACCAGTGATCACTGTATTACCTGTACACTGACACTACATACAGATCTCATGGCTATTTATGTGATCTGGTGATGGGAACTGTTAGGCTATGTGCCCACGTTAGCGTTTTAAAACTGATATAAAACCGGACTTCTTTCCAGAAAATGCGCAATTTTTTTCCGCTCGTTTTTTGCTTAACACTAGAACTACCGCATGTTTCATAATACCTATAACTACCATTAGGGTTCATTTAGACCCTCAATCAAAAGTACTGACTCTGGAGTAAAAATAACTTTTTTGTTGCCAACAAATTAAAAAACATTTATTTTAACTTAGTAAGAACAGTGTTAAGATCAAGTACAGCACACATTTTCCTTTTACATGGTCATAGCATGCGGTGTCCAACAGTTAACACAAACAGTACTTTCTTCCACTTTCCCTGTGCATTTTCCACAAACTGGTTTGTTAAGGTACTGTCACACTAAGCGATATCGCTAGCAATATCGCTATAACTTGTGACGTTATAGCGATATTGCTAGCGACATCGCTGTGTCTGATACTTACCTACGACCCGCTCCCCCGCTGGTTATCGCTGATCGCGCGAGAACGTTCAAGACCGCTTCTCATTGTCAGCTTCCTGTGGCGCTTCCTGTGGAGAGACGAGCGACAAGCGTGGAGCCGGGCGGGAGGACGCAAGATCGCCTAGTGTGACAGGTAAGTAGCGACCCCCGTCCCCAGCGATGTTGCTGGTGAGATCTGCCTGTGTAGCAGCTCACTAGCGACCACTTAGCGATGTACCAGCGATCCTGTGAAAAATGAGGATGAATGAACTCATGGAGATCAACATCCAACACTGCGGAGACACCATCACATGTTTCTCAACGCAGTGATTCTAGAGCAATGCCCCCATCCCTCATGGGAAATATGCAAAAACATGCAAAACACAAGCCGCAGAGACACCATCACATGTTTCTCAGCGCAAGCAATGACTAGCCAGGTCTTTCCCCGGGAAAGAACAACCACGGGAAGGGCAGTCTCCAATAAAGGAAACCACCTATGCCAAAACATGGTATCCATCCACAGACAGCTGTTTCGGGGTATTGCCCCTCATCAGTGTGGAGTAGGAAACTGGCTAGTAGGAGCAATGCCTAGTAAAAGACTGTGAAAAATGAGGATGAATGAACTCATGGAGATCAACATCCAACACTGCGGAGACACCATCACATGTTTCTTAACGCAGTGATTCTAGAGCAATGCCCCCATCCCTCATGGGAAATATGCAAAAACATGCAAAACACAAGCCGCGGAGACACCATCACGTTTCTCAACGCAAGCAATGACTAGCCAGGTCTTTCCTCCATGACTTCATTCATCCTCATTTTTCACAGTCTTTTACTAGGCATTGCTCCTACTAGCCAGTTTCCTACTCCACACTGATGAGGGGCAATACCCCGAAACAGCTGTCTGTGGATGGATACCATGTTTTGGCATAGGTGGTTTCCTTAATTGAAGACTGCCCTTCCCGTGGTTGTTCCTTCCCGGGGAAAGACCTGGCTAGTCATTGCCTGCGTTGAGAAACATGTGATGGTGTCTCCGTGGCTTGTGTTTTGCATGTTTTTGCATATTTCCCATAAGGGATGGGGGCATTGCTCATTGCTCTAGAATCACTGCGTTGAGAAACATGTGATGGTGTCTCCGCAGTGTTGGATGTTGATCTCCATGAGTTCATTCATCCTCAAGTTTCACAGTCTTTTACTAGGCATTGCTCCTACTAGCCAGTTTCCTACTCCACACTGATGAGGGGCAATACCCCGAAACAGCTGTCTGTGGATGGATACGATGTTTTGGCATAGGTGGTTTCCTTCACTGGAGACTGCCCTTCCCGTGGTTGTTCCTTCCCGGGGAAAGACCTGGCTAGTCATTGCTTGCGTTGAGAAACATGTGATGGTGTCTCCGCGGCTTGTGTTTTGCATGTTTTTGCATATTTCCCATGAGGGATGGGGGCATTGCTCATTGCTCTAGAATCACTGCGTTGAGAAACATGTGATGGTGTCTCCGCAGTGTTGGATGTTGATCTCCATGAGTTCATTCATCCTCATTTTTCACAGTCTTTTACTAGGCATTGCTCCTACTAGCCAGTTTCCTACTCCACACTGATAAGGGGCAATACCCCGAAACAGCTGTCTGTGGATGGATACCATGTTTTGGCATAGGTGGTTTCCTTCATTGGAGACTGCCCTTCCCGTGGTTGTTCCTTCCCGGGGAAAGACCTGGCTAGTCATTGCTTGCGTTGAGAAACATGTGATGGTGTCTCCGCGGCTTGTGTTTTGCATGTACCAGCGATCCTGACCGCGTCATATCGCTGGTTGGGATCGCTGGTACATCGCTAAGTGTGACAGTACCTTTACAGCTGGCGCAAGTTTTAGTTGTTTTGTTTTCGTTGCATCTTCCAACTCCACATTTTCGATGCTTGCTGATTTCTTGTCCTTTTGTTTGTGGTTCAGACATTGCGGATGATGGGCCACTTCTTCTGACTCATTTTCAGATAAATTCTGAAGACATTTCAAAATTTCATCTCTTGTCAGACCCCTCTGCTTACTCATGCTTCAAATATACGTATCAAAAAGGGACTTGTAAGATCGCAGAAGTAATAAAATGACACTGTACAAACATGCAGCTTCAACTGTAATGTTTGCTACTGAAGTGCAGACAGAAATGGCTACAAGAAACATGGATCAAACATGTTTAGACAAAACAAAATGCTGAATCATCCCTGATATGCAAAGATACAATTACACTCTACAACTAGGGAGAAGCACTGTGATTTTCTGTACTCTGTAATATTAGGTGGCTTGCCTACTACTTTTATGTATGGGGTCAAATTGACCCCTTCAGTACTTATAGGTATGAATTGTAAAATCCGGGCCCCTGAAAAAGTTACAATTCATTTTTGTGTCCTAAAATATACACTACCATGAATAAATAAAAGTCACAAAAAGTCAGAACTCATTTGTTAAAATTTTAGAAATTATAGGAAAAAGAAATAGCAAAAGGGTCAAAATGACCCCTCCAGTAGTTCTAGTGTTAAAAACCACGCGTTTTTGATGCGTTTTTTTCTGCGCATCTTCTGGACTCATAGGAAACAGCTTAAAACGCGGACTGAAGCGGAAAATAATGAGCATGCTGCATTTTTAGCTGCTAAGCGTTTCCTATGCGGAAAAAAACGCATCAATTGGCACAAAAAGGTCAAAATGCAGTAAAATTAATGGGATGCTTATTTTAAGCGTTTTTGAAGCAGTTTGACCCCTAAAAACACTTCAAGAATGCTTAAAAAAATGCAACGTATGCACACAGCCTTAATATGTGATTGGTAAGGATGTGGTGCACAAAAAGAGTTTTTCCAAGAGAGGACGGTGGGACTATGGACAGTTTGAGGGGTGGAGCCTGGGCGGAGTCTTAAGGGGCCCCAAAAATTTTTCCAGTATGGGGCCCCGAAATTCCTAGTAGCAGCCCTGTGAATGAGTCCTTTTTAAGGGAAGGCTCAGATTCTGTCAACACCTGCCCAGTAAGAGGTACAGAATCAAACTCTACAAAGTGTGTGAGAGTACCTCAGGGTACACCCACAGGTTTAGAGTATACGAAGGAAAGGACACCAGGATTGAACCTCCTGTCACCTCTGATACCTGACCTCTGATACCTGACTCATTCAAACATCAGAATCAGAAGGTCTTTCAGATACCTTCAATGCAGTATTTGAGTGATTTGTCTTATAAGTGAAAAGAGATCCATTCACTGCTGGTTCACCTAATAGCTGAGTGGTTGAATGCCCTGCATATGGAAGTGAAAACATGAGTTCAAGCCACAGCATTAAGTATACTTTGCTTTTTAACCCATGCTTCCTGGCACACAAACTCCAGAGTTGTTTCACTTTGATGAGTGAAGAAAGTCACATATCATATGTCAAAATGATTTTTCCACTCACTGAGAATTTTAAAAGCAGATTTCATTACCAAAATTTGTAGTTGGTATCATTTGACCTTGTAGCACAATGGTAAGGTGGCAGGCTGTTGTCTCTATAGTGAAGCTTTTTCTGTGTTCAAGTCCCATGTTTTTAATATTTTTTTTAAAGTTATGCAGGTTACAAAAAAAAAACTGCAATCCTGTTCCACTTTCAATATCTAACATTCTTATTATCCTCTTGATTTCTAATAAAATAATCTCTAGCCTAAGGGTGAAGCATCTGCATCATACATAGTTTTGGTTTAAGATAATAAGAAAAATAATAAAAAATCTAAGTTCCTTTGCTGGGATTTGAACTCACAGTACACTTCGGTTCCTAAGCCTACACTTAACCAGTGTGCTATACCGTCAATTGGAAGATAGCAGTCTTCTCATTGCTCATGTGACTGTCAATGTAAACATGTGGTGTAACGCTTAGCTGTGTGATTTCAATGAATGAGTTTGATACCTGATACTTGACTAGTCAAACATCAAACATCAAAATGTTTTTGTCTGAGACCTGACACTTGACCAGTCAAAGATCAAAATTAAAATGTTTTTCAGATACACCTCACTAACGTACTTGCATGGTTCATCTCCTAAGGGAAGAAAAAGAATTATTTCACCGTTTGTTGAGCTGTTGGCTGAGTGGTTAAGCAGCTTGTTTATGGAATAGAAAGCTTGGGTTCTAGTCCCACATTTGAATTTTTATTTTTTTAAATAGCAGATTACCACACAAAATCCAATCTGACATTCTTATTATCCTCCTGACGTGTTAGTAAAGAGTTTAGACATGCAGTGTCTAATGATGAAATTACTTCATAGAATTTTTTTGTTTGCATCCACCCAAAAACTGGCTACAAACTCATGAGCACTGGGGGTCTCACTAATCCGCTGTGTACAAGGCATGGTCCTCCTGTAACATCAAAAACAGCGCTATCTGATTCTGCAGGGGACATGCATGTGTTCGTTGCCATCTCACAGATCTGTGGAGCATCGGTTCTCTCTGTAAGGCCGGCGTCACACACTACCGTAGAATACGGCCGAGTGCTATTCGACAAAACATCACATTGCACCTGGCCCAGTGTTAATCTATGGGGCAGCTCCCATCAGCGTTTATTTTATCAGGCATATTCAGCGTGCGTGTAAAATCACAGCAGTCTGCGATTGGCACCAAGATTCAGTCGAGACTCGCCAATGCAAGTCTATGGGTGCGAGAAAAAAATTGCACAGCACTCGCACCATGCAAGTCCTGTCCGATTTCTATGCACCAGTGTCCTTTGAAAAAACAGCAATTCATGTGCTGCATACAGTAATATTAGAGTGACTGATTAGAATAGAAAATATAGAATAGCTATATACACATAGAATACATAGATATATAGTTGTCAGTGACACACACATGTATATGTATATACAGTATATTAGATAGATAGATAGATAGATAGATAGATAGATAGATAGCTGGTAGAAAAGCTGGTAATTCAGCAGTCACGGTAGTGTGAAATCACAGCAGGAGCCGGCAGGATAGAAGAGATGGATTACATACAGTAAATACACATAGAATAGGCAGATATATGGATGTATGTGACATATACAATTAGTACAGTGTGTGTGCAACTTACTGTACTTGTATGTAATTAATAAAAGATTATTTTTCGAACAAAAGTGGCGTGAGCTCCCGTGCAATTTTTGTAACCAGCAGAAGGAAAGCCGATGACTGAGGGCTGTCTTTTATAGCCTGTCAGTGATCTGACATTACATAGTGATGTCCCATACTGGAACAATGTAAAAAAGTTTAAAAAAAATTACAAAGTGTAAAAATATTTTTTTAAAAATCCTTAAATACAGAAAAAAGTTTCCAATAAATGTATTTATTTATGTAAATAATAAAAAAAATTAAATGTACACATATTTGGTATCGCCATGTCCATAACAATCCGCTCTATAAAACTGTCCCACTAGATAACCCCTTCACTGCACACCGTAAAAAAATAAATAAAATACAAGGAAAAAAAAACAATGCTTTATCATCATACCGCCAAACATAAAGTGCAATAAAAAGCGATTAAAAAGACAGATGTAAAAAAATGGTACCACTAAAAACGTCATCTTGTCCCGCAAAAGACAAGCCACCATACAGCTCCATCAGCAGAAAAATATAAAAGCTATAGCTTTCAGAATAAAGTGATGCAAAAATAACTATTTTTCCTATAAATTATTTTTATTGTGTAAAAGCGCCAAAGCATAAAAAAATATAAATGAGGTATCGCTGTAATCGCACTGACCTGAAGATTAAAGCTGTCTTACACTACATGCGGAATGGTTTAAAAAAACAAAAACAAAACGCAATTCCTGAATTGCTGGTTTTTGTTCATTCTGTCTCCCAAAAATCAGAATATAAAGCGATCAAAAATGTAATGTACCCAAAAATGGTACCATTAAAAATGTCAGCTTGTCACGCAAAAAACAGGCCCTCAAATGACTCTGTCAGTCAAAATACGAAAAAATTATGGCTCTCAAAATAAAGTGATGCAAAAAATATTTTTCGCAATAAAAAGCATCTTTTAGTGTGTGACAGCAGCCAAACATAAAAACCCCATATAAATCGCTGTAGTCGCACCAACCTGAAGAATAAAGTCGACTAATCACTTATACCGCACGAGGAACGGCGTAAAAAGTAAATTAAACCAATTCTTCACCTACTGTTGATTTTTTTCATTCTGCCTCCCAAAGATCACAGTAAGGTCCTGCGCACATTTATCCTGAGCTCTGTGCTGAGTGCTTACACTGTAAATCTCTGAAATATGTGATTCAGACAGAGCCCCCAGCAGAAAATTCCCTATAATGAGGCAGATGGAGTCACTGTGGACACCATAGGACCAGTGATCCGGGGGCGTCCGTCTTTTTAGGATTGCAAAATTTTGTGCACTTCTGAAAAGGACACCACTGAACAGAGGCCAAACAGAGTCCAGAGTAACTCTGCTGCCTCATTATAGTGAAAAAAATTCCCTATAATGAGGCAGATGGAGTCACTGTGGACACCATAGGACCAGTGATCCGGGGGCGTCCGTCTTTTTAGGATTGCAAACTTTTGTGCACTTCTGAAAAGGACACCACTGAGCAGAGGCCAGACAGAGTCCAGAGTAACTCTGCTGCCTCATTATAGTGAATAGATTAATTGGGGGCTTCATCTGAATCACGTCACTCGGAGATTTAGATGGAAACCTCAAAGTAAGTTCTCAGCGTAGAGTGCCAGGTAAAAGTGATCCCAAATGTTATGTAAAATGTTCCCAATAAAAGGTTCAACTCAATCCACAAAAAAAGAAGGCCCCACTCAGATCTATCATCTGTTAACAGAAATATAGGGGGCTTCCACGTTACTGGAACAGCTATTTGTATATATCTAATATATAAAGCTCAATGTGTGTATGTATGTGTGCATGTATGTATATGTGTGTGTGTGTATGTCCGGGATTGGCATCCGCATCATCGCAGCTACAGCCACAAAATTTGGCACAGTCACATGTCTGGACCCCGAGAGTGTCCTAGGCTATGTTGTGAGGCGAAATTTTAACCCAGCGTGTTCCAATTCACCAAACAATTTTGCCCCTATCTACATAATGGGGAAAAAGTGTGTGTGCATCAAGCCCCGCCCCTCATTATGATGTCATAATGCCCCTATCTACATAATGGGGTAAAAGTGTGTGCGTATCAAACCCCGCCCCTCATTATGATGTCATAATGGTTGCCATGGCGGCGCTGATTCATCATAGGTTGCAAGCCCCGCCGCTCATTATGATGTCATAATGGTTGACTATGGAATGGAGGATGTGTGATGGGTATATGGGCACTGGACTATGGGATGGAGGATATTTATGATGGGTATATGGGCACTCTACTATGGGATGGAGGATGTGTGATGGGTATATGGGCACGGGCCTATGGGATGGAGGATATGTATGATGGGTATATATGGGCATGGAACTATGGGATGGAGGATGTGTATGATGGGTATATGGGCACTCTACTATGGGATGGAGGATATGAATGATGGGTATATATGGGCACGGGACTATGAGATGGAGGATGTGTATGATGGGTATATGGGCACTCGACTATGGGATGGAGGATATGTATGATGGGTATCTGGGCACGGGCCTATGGGATGGTGGATATGTATGATGGGTATATGGGCACGGGACTATGGGATGGAGGAAGTGTGATGGGTATATGGGCACGGGACTATGGGATGGCGGATATGTATGATGGGTATATGGGCACGGGACTATGGGATGGAGGATATGTATGATGGGTATATGGGCATGGGACTATGAGATGAAGGATGTGTGATGGGTAAATGGGCGCTCGACTATGGGATGGAGGATATGTATGATGGGTATATGGGCACGGGCCTATGGGATCATGGATATGTATGATGGGTATATGGGCATGGGACTATGGTATGGAGGATAATTATAATTTGCTATAACTAACCACAGTTAGTTACTATGCCCGGGCAGCGCCGGGCTCTTCATGTAGTATATATATATATATATGTATATATATATATATCTATATATATATATAGTGAAACACACAGGGTCGCACCTATAATGAGGCCATCTGAGTGACCTGCTCTAGCGGCAGGCGGCGGCATTATGTGCTCTGCTACCAGCAGCACCTACAATTTAGCCTGAACGCTGGTGCTGCTGGCAGCGTGCAAAGGCTTGTAAGTGATGAAATCACAGGAGGGAAGGAGTCAGGCCCCCGATCATGTGACCCCTGTCTCCTCCCCTCCTGTGACCTCATCACAGGTCCTGTGCGCACAGCACAGAGCACTGAGAGCAGCCATATACACTATGTTCCAAATTATTATGCAAAAAATATTTCCTCATATTTTCTCTAAATTACCTATATGAATTGCAGTCATTGTTATTTTCCAGTCATCTAATATTCTAGTATAATTGCAATGTTTTTGAACAAACTGCCTATGAAAACAGTATATTTTTAAAAATAAGAAACACTCAAAATGCATGTTCCAAATTATTATGCACAGCAGAGTTTTCAACCTTTTTATTTTTATTTTGAACAAAAAAAGGTCAATTGTGAAATTATAAGCATTATCAGCTTATTACAAAATGAAATCACACAGTTTTCAGGTCAAAACTTTATTCTAGGTGATGTTACATTTGCACATAGGACCCCTTGTTGGAAAAATAGCAATGTGTATTATGGCAATGATAAAGGTTTAGCCGAAACGCGTCTTGCCGTGCGCTTTACAGCAGTAATTTTTCCTATCTCTGCCTATATTTATAATATGCTGCTATGGATAAATATTTTTAATCTACGTTTGAAATAAAGAAAAAGATTTTTTATGTACTTCAAACTTGGCTCGCTGGATTCATCTCCTTTTCACATTCCTTGTTGGAAAGAAGCTTCTGAACTCTCTCGTCCATTGAATTTGTCAGTTTTTGGATGGTTTATGCTTCAGTTGTTTTGCATGTGGATATAATACCCTCCCAGAGCTGTTGCTTAGATGTGAACTGCCTCCCGCCATCATAGACACTCCTTTTGATGATGCTCCACGGTTCTCAATGGGGTTGAGGTCAGGGGAAGATGGTGGCCACACCATAAGTTTGTCCTCTTTTATGCCCATAGCGGCCAGAGATGCAGATGTGTTATTTGCAGCATGAGACGGTGCATTATCATGCATGAAAATGATCTTGCTGCGGAAAGCACGGTTCTTCCTCTTGAACCATGGCAGGAAGTGCTGTTTTAGAAACTCCTCATAGATTATGGAGTTCATCTTTACTCCTTCAGGGATCCTAAAGGGGCCGACAATCTCTCTCCCCATGATTCCAGCCCAAAACATTACTCCACCTCCTCCTTGGTTGCGCCTTAGCTGTGTTTTCATGGGGTGTCCATCAACCAGCCATCCTCCACTCCATCCATCCATCTGGACCATCAAGCGTTGCAAGGCACTCATCGGTGAACAAAACAGTTTGGAAGTCAGTCTTCATGTATCGTTTGGCCCACTGGAGCCGTTTCTGCTTCTGTGCAGTGGATAGAGGTGGTCAACAGGATGGCTTACGCACAGCTGCAAACCTCTGAAGGACCCTGCATCTTGTTGTTTGGGGGACTTGGAGGCACCAGCAGCTTCAAAAACTTGTCTGCTGCTATGACAAGGCATTTTTGCAGCTGCTCTTTTAACCTGACGCAATTGCCTGTTGGAAAGAGTCCTCAATTTTTCCTTATCAGCACGCACACGTGTTTGCTGGGAATCAGCTACATACTTCTTGATTGTGCGATGATCACGATGAAGTGTCTTGGCAATGTTGATTGTAGTCATGCCTTGACCTAAATACTCCACAATTTGTTGCTTCTCAGCAGCCGACACATCCTTTTTCTTTCCCATTTTGGCAAAAAATGTAGGCTGCTTAATAATGTGGAACAGCCTTCTTAAGTAGTCTTGCCTTTATTTGGACACACCTGCCAAACTAATTTGCACAGGTATCTGCAATTGCTTTCAGTGATATAAAGAGCCCTGACACACATCACCATCAATGAGTTTAAATGACAAACAAAAAAATTCTAACCTTATCACTCTTAAACTCTTTTTGCATAATAATTAGGAACACAGTTTATGTGGAGTGCGGCTCTGCGGGTGGAGGTCGGTGCTGGAGGCTCCATTATTTGCTATGTGGAGTGCGGCTCTGCGGGTGGAGGTCGGTGCTGGAGGCTCCATTATTCGCTATGTGGAGTGTGGCTCTGTGGGTGGAGATCGGTGCTGGAGGCTCCATTATTCTCTATGTGGAGTGCGGCTCTGCGGGTGGAGGTGGGTGCCGGAGGCTCCATTATTCTCTATGTGGAGTGGGGCTCTGCGGGTGGAGGTCGGTGCCGGAGGCTCCATTATTCTCTATGTGGAGTGTGGCTCTGCAGTTGAGGTCGGTGCTGGAGGCTCCATTATTCTCTATGTGGAGTGCAGCTCTGCGGGTGGAGGTCGGTGCCGGAGGCTCCATTATTCTCTATGTGGAGTGGGGATCTGCGGGTGGAGGTCGGTGCCGGAGGCTCCATTATTCTCTATGTGGAGTGCGGCTCTGCGGGTGGAGGTCGATGCTGGAGGCTCCATTATTCTCTATGTGGAGTGCGGCTCTGCGGGTGGAGGTCGGTGCTGGAGGCTCCATTATTCTCTATGTGGAGTGGGGCTCTGCGGGTGGAGGTCTGTGCCGGAGGCTCCATTATTCTCTATGTGGAGTGCGGGTGGAGGTCAGTACTGGAGGCTCCATTATTCTTTATGTGGAGTGCGGTGCTGGAGGCTCCATTATTCTCTATGTGGAGTGTGGCTCTGCGGGTGGAGGTCGGTGCTGGAGGCTCCATTATTCTCTATGTGGAGTGCGACTCTGCGGGTGGAGGTAGGTGCTGGAGGCTCCATTATTCTCTATGTGGATTGTGGCTCTGCGGGTGGAGGTCGGTGCTGGAGGCCCCATTATTCTCTATGTGGAGTGTGGCTCTGTGGGTGGAGGTCGGTGCCGGAGGCTCCATTATTCTCTATGTGGAGTGTGGCTCTGTGGGTGGAGGTCGGTGCTAGAGGCCCCATTATTCTCTATGTGGAGTGTGGCTCTGTGGGTGGAGGTCGGTGTCGGAGGCTCCATTATTCTCTATGTGGAGTGTGGCTCTGCGGGTGGAGGTCGGTGCTGGAGGCCCCATTATTCTCTATGTGGAGTGTGGCTCTGTGGGTGGAGGTCGGTGCCGGAGGCTCCATTATTCTCTATGTGGAGTGCGGCTCTGCGGGTGGAGGTCGGTGCTGGAGGCCCCATTATTCTCTATGTGGAGTGTGGCTCTGTGGGTGGAGGTCGGTGCCGGAGGCTCCATTATTCTCTATGTGGAGTGTGGCTCTGCGGGTGGAGGTCGGTGCCGGAGGCTCCATTATTCTCTATGTGGAGTGTGGCTCTGTGGGTGGAGGTCGGTGCTGGAGGCCCCATTATTCACTATGTGGAGTGTGGCTCTGCGGGTGGAGGTCAGTGCTGGAGGCTCCATTATTCTCTATGTGGAGTGCGGGTCTGTGGGTGGAGGTCGGTGCTGGAGGCTCCATTATTCTCTATGTCGAGTGCGGCTCTGCGGGTGGTTGTCGGTGCTGGAGTCCCCATTATTCTCTATGTGGAGTGTGGCTCTGCGGGTGGAGGTCGGTGCCGGAGGCTCCGTTATTCTCTGTGTGGATTGAGGCTCTGCGGGTGGAGGGCGGTGCTGGAGGCTCCATTATTCTCTATGTGGAGTGGGGCTCTGCGGGTGGAGGTCGGTGCCGGAGGCTCCATTATTCTCTATGTGGAGTGTGGCTCTGCAGTGGAGGTCGATGCTGGAGGCTCCATTATTCTCTATGTGGAGTGCAGCTCTGCGGGTGGAGGTCGGTGCCGGAGGCTCCATTATTCTCTATGTGGAGTGGGGCTCTGCGGGTGGAGGTCGGTGCCGGAGGCTCCATTATTCTCTATGTGGAGTGCGGCTCTGCGGGTGGAGGTCGATGCTGGAGGCTCCATTATTCTCTATGTGGAGTGCGGCTCTGCGGGTGGAGGTCAGTGCTGGAGGCTCCATTATTCTCTATGTGGAGTGCGGGTCTGTGGGTGGAGGTCGGTGCTAGAGGCTCCATTATTCTCTATGTGGAGTGTGGCTCTGCGGGTGGAGGTCGGTGCCGGAGGCCCCATTATTCTCTATGTGGAGTGGGGCTCTGCGGGTGGAGGTCGGTGCCGGAGGCTCCATTATTCTCTATGTGGAGTGCGGCTCTGCGGGTGGAGGTCGATGCTGGAGGCTCCATTATTCTCTATGTGGAGTGCGGCTCTGCGGGTGGAGGTCGGTGCTGGAGGCTCCATTATTCTCTATGTGGAGTGCGGGTGGAGGTCAGTACTGGAGGCTCCATTATTCTTTATGTGGAGTGCGGTGCTGGAGGCTCCATTATTCTCTATGTGGAGTGTGGCTCTGCGGGTGGAGGTCGGTGCTGGAGGCTCCATTATTCTCTATGTGGAGTGCGACTCTGCGGGTGGAGGTAGGTGCTGGAGGCTCCATTATTCTCTATGTGGATTGTGGCTCTGCGGGTGGAGGTCGGTGCTGGAGGCCCCATTATTCTCTATGTGGAGTGTGGCTCTGTGGGTGGAGGTCGGTGCCGGAGGCTCCATTATTCTCTATGTGGAGTGTGGCTCTGTGGGTGGAGGTCGGTGCTAGAGGCCCCATTATTCTCTATGTGGAGTGTGGCTCTGTGGGTGGAGGTCGGTGTCGGAGGCTCCATTATTCTCTATGTGGAGTGTGGCTCTGCGGGTGGTTGTCGGTGCTGGAGTCCCCATTATTCTCTATGTGGAGTGTGGCTCTGCGGGTGGAGGTCTGTGCCGGAGGCTCCATTATTCTCTATGTGGAGTGCGGGTGGAGGTCAGTACTGGAGGCTCCATTATTCTTTATGTGGAGTGCGGTGCTGGAGGCTCCATTATTCTCTATGTGGAGTGTGGCTCTGCGGGTGGAGGTCGGTGCTGGAGGCTCCATTATTCTCTATGTGGAGTGCGACTCTGCGGGTGGAGGTAGGTGCTGGAGGCTCCATTATTCTCTATGTGGATTGTGGCTCTGCGGGTGGAGGTCGGTGCTGGAGGCCCCATTATTCTCTATGTGGAGTGTGGCTCTGTGGGTGGAGGTCGGTGCCGGAGGCTCCATTATTCTCTATGTGGAGTGTGGCTCTGTGGGTGGAGGTCGGTGCTAGAGGCCCCATTATTCTCTATGTGGAGTGTGGCTCTGTGGGTGGAGGTCGGTGTCGGAGGCTCCATTATTCTCTATGTGGAGTGTGGCTCTGCGGGTGGAGGTCGGTGCTGGAGGCCCCATTATTCTCTATGTGGAGTGTGGCTCTGTGGGTGGAGGTCGGTGCCGGAGGCTCCATTATTCTCTATGTGGAGTGCGGCTCTGCGGGTGGAGGTCGGTGCTGGAGGCCCCATTATTCGCTATGTGGAGTGTGGCTCTGTGGGTGGAGGTCGGTGCCGGAGGCTCCATTATTCTCTATGTGGAGTGTGGCTCTGCGGGTGGAGGTCGGTGCCGGAGGCTCCATTATTCTCTATGTGGAGTGTGGCTCTGTGGGTGGAGGTCGGTGCTGGAGGCCCCATTATTCACTATGTGGAGTGTGGCTCTGCGGGTGGAGGTCAGTGCTGGAGGCTCCATTATTCTCTATGTGGAGTGCGGGTCTGTGGGTGGAGGTCGGTGCTGGAGGCTCCATTATTCTCTATGTCGAGTGCGGCTCTGCGGGTGGTTGTCGGTGCTGGAGTCCCCATTATTCTCTATGTGGAGTGTGGCTCTGCGGGTGGAGGTCGGTGCCGGAGGCTCCGTTATTCTCTGTGTGGATTGAGGCTCTGCGGGTGGAGGGCGGTGCTGGAGGCTCCATTATTCTCTATGTGGAGTGCGGGTCTGTGGGTGGAGGTCGGTGCTGGAGGCTCCGTTATTCTCTATGTGGAGTGCGGCTCTGCGGGTGGATGTCGGTGCTGGAGTCCCCATTATTCTCTATGTGGAGTGTGGCTCTGCGGGTGGAGGTCGGTGCCGGAGGCTCCGTTATTCTCTGTGTGGATTGAGGCTCTGCGGGTGGAGGGCGGTGCTGGAGGCTCCGTTATTCTCTGTGTGGATTGTGGCTCTGCAGGTAGAGGTCGGTGCTGGAGGCTCCGTTATTCTCTATGTGGAGTGCGGCTCTGCAGGTGGAGGTCGGTGCTGGAGGCTCCATTATTCTCTATGTGGAGTGCAGCTCTTCGGGTGGATGTCGGTGCTGGAGTCCCCATTATTCTCTATGTGGAGTGTGGCTCTGCGGGTGGAGGTCGGTGCCGGAGGCTCCGTTATTCTCTGTGTGGATTGAGGCTCTGCGGGTGGAGGGCGGTGCTGGAGGCTCCGTTATTCTCTGTGTGGATTGTGGCTCTGCAGGTGGAGGTCGGTGCTGGAGGCTCCATTATTCTCTCTGTGGAGTGCGGCTCTGCGGGTGGAGGTCGGTGCCGGAGTCCCCATTATTCTCTATGTGGAGTGTGGCTCTGCGGGTGGATGTCGGTGCTGGAGGCTCCGTTATTCTCTATGTGGAGTGTGGCTCTGCGGGTGGAGGTCGGTGCTGGAGGCTCCGTTATTCTCTATGTGTAGTGCGGCTCTGCAGGTGGAGGTCGGTGCTGGAGGCTCCATTATTCTCTATGTGGAGTGCGGGTGGAGGTCGGTGCTGGAGGCTCCATTATTCTCTATGTGGAGTGCGGGTGGAGGTCAGTGCTGGAGGCTCCATTATTCTCTGTGTGGAGTGCAGTGCTGGAGGCTCCATTATTCTCTATGTGGAGTGCGGCTCTGCGGGTGGAGATCGGTGCTGGAGGCTCCATTATTCTCTATGTGAAGTGTGGCTCTGCGGATGGAGGTCGGTGCTGGAGGCTCCGTTATTCTCTATGTGGGGTGCGGCTCTGCAGGTGGAGGTCGGTGCTGGAGGCTCCATTATTCTCTATGTGGAGTGCGGGTGGAGGTCGGTGCTGGAGGCTCCATTATTCTCTATGTGGAGTGCGGGTGGAGGTCAGTGCTGGAGGCTCCATTATTCTCTATGTGGAGGTCGGTGCTGGAGGCCCCATTATTCTCTATGTGAAGTGCGGCTCTGCGGTGGAGGTCGATGCCCCCATTATTCTCTTTGTGGAGTGGGGCGCTGCGGGTGGAGGTAGATGCCGGAGGCTCCATTATTCTCTATGTGGAGTGCGGCTCTGCGGGTGGAGGTCGGTGTTGGAGGCTCCATTATTCTCTATGTGGATTTGTGGCTCTGCGGGTGGAGGTCGGTGTCGGAGGCTCCATTATTTTCTATGTGGATTTGTGGCTCTGCGGGTGGAGGTCGGTGTCGGAGGCTCCATTATTTTCTATGTGGATTTGTGGCTCTGCGGGTGGAGGTCGGTGTCGGAGGCTCCATTATTCTCTATGTGGATTTGTGGCTCTGTAGGTGGAGGTAGATGGCGGTGGCTCCATTAATCTCTATGTGGAGTGCGGCTCTGTGGGTGGAGGTCGGTGCTGGAGGCTCCATTATTCTCTATGTGGAGTGCAGGTGGAGGTAGGTGCTGGAGGCTCCATTATTCTCTATGTGGAGTGGGGCTCTGCGGGTGGACGTAGGTGCTGGATGCTCCATTATTCTCTATGTGGAGTGGGGCTATGCGGGTGGAGGTAGGTGCTGGAGGCTCCATTATTCTCTATGTGGAGTGTGGCTCTGCATGTGGAGGTAGGTGCTGGAGATTCCCCATTACTGGGCACAGGGGACAGTAACCTTTTCAGAGCTGAGACTATCGTGGTGCTTTTTTGTTGTCACTTTCTAAGAATCATAGCATTTTGTTCCTTTTCCTCTGGAGGATACATGTGACCCAAGTATGGAAAACAGGAAGTAATGAAACACATATTACAATTTGCCTTTCCTGTCCCCACACACAGTATAATGTTCCCACAGTATCACCATCCCCCCACATACAGTATAATGTTCCCCCAGTACCGCCATCCTCCACACGCAGTATAATGTTCCCCACTACCGTCACCCCCACACACAGTATAATATTCCCACAGTACTGACATCCGCCACACAGTATAATGTTCCCCCAGTACCGCCATCCCCCCCATACACAGTATAGTGTTCCCCCAGTACCCAGTATCAGCCCTTGGTTTATGCTGGACTCTGCTGTCTCTGCTGGTTCTCATCGTCCTGGATGAGGTGAAGTTTGTGTGGGGTCAGGGAGGGTTTACAGGGTGGATGTAGCAGAGCCGTGTGTGTGTGTACGAGGTGTACGGAGCAGAGCCGCGAGTGTGTGAGGTGTACGAAGTAGAGTCGCACGTGTGTGCGAGGTGTATGGAGCGGAACTGCATGTGTACAAGGTTTATGGAGTGGAGCCATTTGTGTACAAGGTTTACAGAGCGTGGCCACATGTGTACAAGGTGTACGGAGCAGAGCCGCATGTGTACGAGGTTTACGGAGTGGAGCCATGTGTGTACTGAGTGGAGCTGTGTGTGTGCGAGGTGTACAGAACGGAGCCATGTGTACGAGGCATAAAAAGCGGAACCGTGTGTGTATGATGTATGCGGAGACAAACGTGTACAAGGTGTATGGTGGGGAGCATTCATACCTCCCAGCGGGACAGTCCCGATTTTGAGAGAGATACTGCCCCAGCTGGGAGCTTACTTTTCGCACGGACACAGGAGTACACGGTGGAGCCCCGAGGAGCACTTAAAAATTCGCACGTGACGTTCCACCGGAAGTGACGTGCTAGAAGCTGACCGGAAATGAGGAGATTGTGACAGAACCATGGAGGCACTTCAGGGAATGCTTCAGATCCATCACCGTGTCCTCCTCCAACAGCACGGACAGCAGGATCGCCTTGGAATCGGGGATGCCGGCCATGTGAGCGGATCATGATATGTCCTGCATCGGGAGGCTCAGGTGGGCACTACAGTGGGAGCTGGGTTGCTATAGTATCTTTATAGAATCTTTCTTTCTCTCTCTGTTTCTTTATCTCTCTAATCTTTCTTTTTTTCTTTCTCTCTCTCTGTTCTTTCTTTTTATTTATTTTCTTTCTTTCTCTGTTCTTTCTTTCTCTCTCTGTTCTTTCTTTCTCTCTCTGTTTTCTTTTTTCTCTGTTCTATCTTTCTTTTCCTCAGTACCAGTCAGTGTGCCCACAGTACCAGCAGAATAAGGGGGGTAGGAAACTAGGTGGCACTGGTCACTTTGAGCCTCTCATACTTTTTACTGGTGTATAGTCATATGCCCTGAGCACCCCCCATAAAGAGGGCCAGCCCCAGACAACAGGGTACAAACAAATCACTATTACTATCAGTCCAAGTGGACAATCTAATATATAAAGCTCAAGTGTGTGTGTGTGTATGTATGTATGTATGTGTGTGTGTGTGTGTCCGGGATAGGCATCCGCACCGTCGCAGCTACAGCCACAAAATTTGGCACAGTCACAAGTCTGGACTCCGAGAGCATCCTAGGCTATGTAGTGAGGCAAAATTTTAACCCTGCGCGTTCCAATTCACCAAACAATTTTGCCCCTGTCTACATACTGGGGAAAAAGTGTGTGCATGTCAAGCCCCGCCCCTCATTATGATGTCATAATGCCCCTATCTACATACTGGGGAAACAGTGTGTGCGTGTCAAGCCCCGCCCCTCATTATGATGTCATAACGGTTGCCATGGCGACGCTGATGTCATCATAGGTTGCAAGCCCCACCGCTCATTATGATGTCATAATGGTTGACTATGGAATGGAGGATGTGTGATGGGTATATGGGCACTGGACTATGGGATGGAGGATATGTATGATGGGTATATGGGCACGGGACTATGGGATGGCAGATATGTATGATGGGTATATGGGCATGGGACTATGGGATGGTGGATATGTATGATGGGTATATGGGCATGGGACTATGGGATGGAGGATGTGTGATGGGTATATGGGCACTGGACTATGGGATGGAGGATATGTATGACGGGTATATGGACACGGGACTATGGGATGGCGGATATGTATGATTGGTATGCATGGGACTATGGGATGGCGGATATGTATGATGGGTATATGGGCATGGGACTATGGGATGGCGGATATGTATGATGGGTATATGGGCACGGGACTATGGGATGGAGGATATGTATGATGGGTATATGGGCATAGGCCTATGGGATGGAGGATGTGTGATGGGTATATGAGCATGGGACTATGGGATGGAGGATATGTATGATGGGTATATGGGCACTCGACTATGGGATGGCGAATATGTATGATGGGTATATGGGCATGGGACTATGGGATGGAGGATGTGTGATGGGTATATGGGCACTCGACTATGGGATGTAGGATATGTATGATGGGTATATGGGCATGGGCCTATGGGATCGTGGATATGTATGATGGGTATATGGGCACAGGACTATGGGATGGAGGATAATTATAATTTGCTATAACTAACCACAGTTAGTTACTATGCCCGGGCAGCGCCGAGCTCTTCAGCTATTATATACGTAAAGTTAATGATGTCCCTGTGCCAAGCAGTGCGGAGGATCAGAATACACTGAGGAGACCAGAGTAGTGGGGTTTGGGGAGAAGAAATATATGGGGCCCATTACACTGTATGGAGTAATATATGGGGCCCATTATGCTGTATGAAGTAATATATGGGGCCAATTATGCTGTATGAAGTAATATATGGTGCCCATTATACTGTATGCAGTAATATATGGGGCCCATAATACTGTATGGAGCATTATGTGGGGATAGGGGATGACTTTCTGTTTGTTATGGATCTGACCGCTGGGACCCTCATGATCCTAGGAAACGTAGCTTTGAAGAGCACCATGTAAATGGAGCTGTGGTCAATCATACGCACTGTGGTGCCATTCACATGTGGCTCTTCAAATAACTCCTTAAAGAGAGTGATGAGGGGACGACAAAGTACAGCAAAAATTCACTGATCGGGGTGAGGAGTGTTATAGTTTGTGGGCTGGTGGGATTTGTGTGGCAGGGCTGCTTTTTTGTCCCAGTCTGGCCCTGTGCCAGGCCTACCTTTGTCATTATTGACCCTTGTTCTGGATACTTCTGTGTTGTTCTTGTATGTGCGTGTGTTGGTTCTGACATCCTTGTGTTTAGACACCTTTTTCTTCTATTTATCTAAATCAAAATGTCCACTATTGAACTCAGTTTTACAGGATAGATAAGAAAATGTACTTTGTGTGTGTGTGTGGGGGGGGGGGGGGGGGCCTCATTTTGCTGTTCGCCTCAGGCAGCAGAGAGGCTAGGTTCACCCCTGGAAACACACAGTACGAGCACAGCCCCCTGAGAAGTCAACGTGAAACACATGTTGGGGCTGCTGTGTGCATGGTATACTGGGACTTATATGGGTAAGAACTCCCCCCCTTTTGTGAGCACTATGGCACTTTATTGATTTGGAGTGATTTATATTGTTTACATTTTGTTAAATTACCAATGGTGACCACTATTTAATGTGTTACATTTAACTGATAGATTCCTCCTTATTTTTTTTTTACGGTGTGCACTGAAAGGGTTATCTAGTGGGACAGTTTTATAGAGTGGATTGTTACGGACGTGGCGATACCAAATATGCATACTTTTATTTTTTTTCATTATTTACATAAATAAATGTATATATTGGAAACTTTTTTCTTTATTTAAGGATTTTTAAAAAAATATTTTTACACTTTGTAATTTTTTTAAAAACTTTTTTACATTGTCCCAGTATGGGACATCACTATGTAATGTCAGATCACTGACAGGCTATAAAAAACAGCCCTCAGTCATCGGCTTTCCTTCTGCTGGTTACAAAAATTGCACGGGAGCTCACGCCACTTTTGTTAGAAAAATAATCTTTTATTAATTAAATACAAGTACAGTAAGCTGCACACACACTGTACTAATTGTATATGTCACATACATCCATATATCTGCCTATTCTGTGTGTATTTACTGTATGTAATCCATCTCTTCTATCCTGGCGGCTCCTGCTGTGATTTCACACTACTGTGACTGCTGAATTACCTGTTTTTTTTCGATCTACAGCATCTACTCTATCTACTCTATCTATCTAATATATACATATATATATATGTGTGTGTCACTGACAACTATATATTTATGTATTCTATGTGTGTATAGCTATTCTATCTTTTCTATTCTAATCTGTCACTCTGTGATATTACTGTATGCGGCCCATGAATTGCTGTTTTTTCAAAGGACACTGGTGCATAGAAATCGGACAGGACTTGCATGGTGCGAGTGCTGTGTGATTTTTTTTTTTTTTCTCGCACCCATAGACTTGCATTGGCGAGTCTCATCCGAATCTCGGTGCCAATCGAAGACTGCTTTGATTTTACACACACGCTGTATATGCCTGAGAAAATAAACGCTGATGGGAGCTGCCCCATAGATTAACACTGGGTCGGGTGCTATGTGATGTTTTCTCGTATAGCACTCATCTGTATTCTACGGTAGTGTGTGACGCCGGCCTTACAGAGAGAACCAATGCTCCACAGATCAGTGAGATGGCAATGAATAGACACACATCCCCTGCAGAATCAGATAGTGTAGGACACACCCATAGCCAGGGCTGTATTTTCCACTAGGCACCCGCGGGCACGTGCCTAGGGCGGGAAGATGCGGTGGGGCGGCACCTGGGCAAATTTTTTTTTTTTTTCTTTATAATGGAAGTCCGGGTCAGATCCTCCCCTCCCCTCTTCTCTTGAAGGTATGAGCCCGGGGGGAGATGAGTTTGCGCCGGGGGGGATGGGAGATGAGAATGAGCCCAGCGGGAGGGAGGGGGAGATGAGAATGAGCCCAGCGGGGAGGGAGGGGGGAGACGGCTGCACTGTGGAGACGGCTGCACTGTGGAGACGGCTGCACTGTGGAGACGGCTGCACTGGGGAGACGGCTGCACTGTGGAGACGGCTGCACTAGGGATATGGGTACATTGAGGAGCTGGCTGTGGGTCGCCCTCCCAGGACTGTGGGGTACTCGGTACCGGGCCGGTATCAGGGGGATGTGTCACAGCAGCGGTGACCCGGACCGTGGCCCTGGGCGCCCAAGTAATAGGAAGATGTGAATGGTGGAATGTAGTTAGATGAATAGTTTGTGACGCCACCTGTGGCGCTCGGCAAGGGAGGTGTTAAGCCGACGCTGCATGCAGATCCACTGGGACTGATGGTATGGTGCAGCAAAGATGTAAAAGCTCCCCACTGGAGAAGCTATAGTCCCAGGGCAGTGTAGATGTGGTTGGCACGGGGATGTAGCAGTGCCGGAAAGGTAAGAAGCAGACAAGACACAGCGGGGTGCAATTTCTGTACCTTTACTTGATAACTGTAGTCCAGGGTCCTGATTACAGATGGTATTTGAGCAGGCTAGCCTGGAAGCAATTCAGAGATTCTCTCTCAGCAGACGAGCTGTGCAGTCTCCTTGCTAGCGCTTATTCGAATGAAGTACTCCCAGTACTGAGTTACACTGGAGTTCCTCCTGTCAAATGTTCTCAAGAACCTCACTTGCACGGCAGACAGCTGTAGCCTATCTCGGGGACTCCTCTCTCCTGAGTCCCGGCTCTCTATCCAAGCTGCTGTTGTGCCCTCAAGTCTTAGATGGGAGTAGGGCATTTACAGCCTCCTACTCCTCTGGTGTCTGTTGCAGGACCGTTAGTATCCGTACAACCGTGGAGACCAGGCTCCAGTTCATGCGCTCTCTCCAGAGATGAGCTCTTCCTCTCAGCTCTATCTCAGCATTCCTTCCACACATCTGCACAGTTCACCTTCCGCAGACTAACTCAACACTCTTTCCTCTTGGCCCTCAGAGAGCACTCCTCCCCTTAATCCCAGTTCAGAGTTCCCCCTGCTGGCCTGGAGTGGAACTGTGTTGCATGCATGGATTGACTGCGAGAGAGACCCATCATTGCCTCCAAGCCTGGCATTACCCTCCCCTGGACGAAGACAAAGCCACTGTGGCGGCCATACTCCTGGGGGCGCCACAGTCCCCCCTAGTGCAAGTCAGCACTCCTGGGCTGAACAAAAAAAACATGAAGCATATAAACAGCTAGACAATAATAATTGTACAAGAGTTAAAAATGAAAAAGTTACAAAAACCAAGAGCTTCAAAAATGGTCCTATGATGATAAGTCCAAGCATCAATGTCCATGGTCCATTCCTGGGCAAATGGTGAACTTATATACAGGAAAGTTTTTGACCACACAAGTCCTGTGGTACAATGTCCACAAAATAAAACTGGCAGATCTAAAGGAAACTCTTACAGGTTACCTGTAGGCACAAAACTTGAAAATCAGTTACATATACACACATAAAATTTCAACATTTACATTTATCTATATACGATATCTGATGGGTGGTATCCCTTGTGTAATGCGGGTAGACCGACGTAGTACTGGTGTAGTGGGTAATGTACTGGATACACTACTGGGGGTTCTGCATGGCACAGGGATCCTAGATTGTCTGCGAACTCTTAGACTCACCAGGGGCATAACAGGTTCACCACTGGCAGGGCGAGGGTTCTCTGGCTCCACTGCTGGTGTGGCATCTGCTGCCTGATTTTCCTGATCCTCAGGATTTCCTTGAGTAACGTCTTCCTGTGCTACCAATTGGGGAAATGTCAACACCGGCACCACTATAGCATCATTTACTTTAGTCCAATTCGCAGGGAATTCACCAAGTATTGTGCTGACTTTCTCTTCTTCCTCTATGGGTTGGATGTTATCTGGTTCTTCCACTCTTTCCTTCAGCAGGTCAGGACATAGTTTCAGGTGATCTCTTGATATTGCTGCTGAGGTTTCTCCTCCATCTTTGCTAATAAGGCATACCTTGGTATTATCAAAGTTTGAGGGCAGGATGGTATAAGATTCAGCTTCCCATTGATCATCCAATTTGTGCAATCTTCTCTTCCTTTTCAAGACTTGTTCTCCTGGCGACAAAGGAACGGCAGGTGCATTTTGATTGTAAAGCTTTTCCTGCTTTTGTCTTGCCTGGGCTAGACTCTTTTCCACGCATTCTTGAACTCTTCTGTACTGTTGTCTTTCTGTATCCCAGTCAGCATCTGGTGACGTTACTTCGGGTGTAAGGACTCCCATGTCCAAATCAATAGGCAGTTTACCAGGTCTTGCTCTCATTAAGTAGGCTGGGGTACAGATGCTGGAGTTCACTGGAATATGGTTGTAGAGGTCCACCAGATCTGGCAACTTCTCTGGCCACATATTCCTCTCCTCCAAGGGAAGACTTTGTTCAGTAGGTCAATCACTACCTGGTTCATCTTCTCACACATGCCATTGGTCTGTGGGTGGTACGGTGTTGTCCGGATCTTCTTACAACCATACAAGTTACAGAATTCCTGGAACACTTCTGCCTTGAAAGCTGGACCTTGATCTGTAAGCACTCTTTCAGGATATCCATGTGGTCTACAGAAGTGCTGTTGGAATGCTCTGGCTGCTGTCCTGGCTGTCTGATCTTTGACAGGCACAACTACCAGGAATCTTGAGTAGTGGTCCACAATGGTAAGAGCATAGATGTAGCCGGACCGGCTTGGAACCAGCTTCACATGGTCCAGGGCTACCAACTCAAGGGGCTTTTTGGTGATGATTGGCTGTAGAGGTGCTCTCTGGCTGTTTCGATCCTTTCTGCCCAGGTTACATTGTCCATTCTCCCGGCATCACCTCTCAATGGCTTTCCTCATACCAGCCCAGTAGAACCTCTCCCGGAGCAATGCTTCCAACTTCTTCCATCCGAAGTGTCCAGCTCCATTGAGGTATGCTTCCAGGACCATTGATGCCTCTCTCTTCGGGACTATCACCTGCCACACAAGCTCATGAGTACGGGCATTGATACTCCTCCGACACAGCTTTCCTTCATAGATGAACAGCCGGCCTCTCTCCTTCCACAATTGCTGAGTTTCTTCAGGAGCATCCGACTCTGGGCGTGAGTCAGCTTGTGACAGTAGCTCCTTCACCAGGCGGACTGCAGGGTCACTATCTTGCGTTTCTGCCCAGTCATGATGGGGCAATGGATTCAGAGTGACCTCCTTCAAGCCAGACCATCTGTTTCTTACCCCTTGAGCACACTGGGCCGCAAGAGGCCAGTGGAAGGGAGGTAACTCAAATTTCTTCAAGAGCCTCAGGGTCTTCTCCTGCATCTGGTAGGTTAGGCATTCTGGACAGCGCATCAGCATTGGCATTCTTGTGCCCTGCCCGGTACTTGATGGTAAACTCATAGTTAGATAGCCGAGCCATCCATCGCTGTTCCAGTGCACCTAGTTTTGCAGTGTCCAAGTGCGTCAATGGGTTGTTGTCCGTGAAGATAGTGAACTTGGCAGAGGCTAGGTAATGTTTGAACCTTTCGGTGACAGCCCAGACTATGGCAAGGAACTCCAGCTTGAAAGAACTGTAGTTGTCAGGGTTCCTTTCAGTGGGGCGCAGTTTCCTGCTGGCGTAGGAGATCACTCTTTCTTTCCCATTCTGTAGCTGCGACAGGACTGCTCCTAGTCCCACATTGCTGGCATCAGTGTACAGCACAAAGGGTTTGTCATAATCTGGGTAGGCCAGAACTTCATCTCCTGTGAGAGTCATCTTCAATCTGGTAAAGGATCTTTCCAACTCTTCCGTCCATTCAAAGGTGGAATTTTTCTGCTTGGTCTTCTTGGACTGCCCCACCAGAAGATTTTGCATAGGGGTGGCTATTTCAGTAAAGCCTTTGATGAATCTTCGGTAGTAGCCTACCAGTCCAAGGAATTGGCATACTTCATGAAGGTTGCTGGACTTCGGCCAGTCCCGGATGACTGTGACCTTATCAGGATCAAGTGCCACTCCTTCTGCACTGACCACATGACCGAGGTACTGCACCCTGGGCTTCAGGAGGTGGCACTTGGAGGGCTTCACCTTCAGGCCAAAATTGGACAAAGCTTCAAACACTTCAGCCAGGTGTTCCAGATGATCTTCATAGGTTTTGGAGAAACCAATGACATCATCCAGATACAACAGGACCGTCTCAAAGTTCATGTGTCCCAGGCAGCACTCCATCAGCCGTTGAAATGTTCCCGGGGCTGTGCAGAGCCCGAATGGCATATAATTGAACTCACAGAGACCCATTGGAGTGGTAAATGCTGTTTTCTCCTTGTCTGCCTCTGCCACAGGAACCTGCCAATACCCACTAGTGAGATCTAAGGTGGAAAAGTAGTTAGCAGTTTTAAGTGCAGCTAATGATTCCTCAATTCTAGGTAGTGGGTAGGCGTCTTTATGTGTAATGCTGTTAATTTTCCTGTAATCAACACACATTCTCATGGTACCATCCTTTTTCTTTACAAACACCACTGGAGCTCCCCAGGGGCTACAACTGTCTCTGATGACCCCTGCCTCCTTCATCTCTCTCAACATACTCTTAGCACATTGGTATTGTGTTGGTGGTATAGGTCGGTACCTCTCCTTTATGGGTGGATGGCCTCCAGTGAGGATATGATGTTGAACCCCTTTTGCCTGCCCAAAATCTAGTGGGTGTTTGCTAAATACCCGCTCATACACTTGTGTCACTCTGTAAACCCCATTTTTCTGGTAGGAGGGCGTAGAGTCAGTTCCCACATGCAGTTGCTGGCACCACTCCTCCATCTGCGTCACAGAGCCATTGTCCCCCAATTGATCGGATGAGACCAAGGGCTCTGCTGCCTGCAAAGAGTTGTTATTGACAGTGAGCAGCTTAGCAACTGTGGCGTACCGAGGTATCGTGGCTTCCTCCTCCCCACAATTCAAAAGGCGTAAAGGTACTCTCCCCTTTCGTACATCAACCACCCCTCTGGCTGTCAGGACAGTGGGCTTGCTATCGGAGTATACTGGTTCTACCAATGCCTGGTAATCTCTCCCTCTAAGGCCTCTTTCACACTTCAGTTTTTTGCATCAGTCATAATCCGCCAAAAGGACGGATGGCGGATCCGTTGTAGTACTGATGACAACGGATGCCACCCATCCGTTTTTTTGACGGATCCGACAAATGAAGCATTTTAAAGGAATCGCAGCCTGGAAAAGGAGAGAGAGAGAGAGAGAGAGAGAGAGAGAATTAATTTTTTTGTCCGGCACCCAGAAAGAATTTCGGGTTAAAATAGTGTCTGGAGGATCCGCCAGAGAAAAAAACGTTGCAAGCTCCATTTTCAAATCTTTGAGGATGGTGACGGACAGGAACTTTTGGCGGATCCGCAAAAAAACCGGATGCAACGGACAGCAATCCGTCACAATCCGCCAATAATGGAAGTCAATGGGGAAAAAAAGGATCCTCAAAAAAAAATTGCGGATCCGTTTTTTTCAAAACCTGGCGGATTGTGACTGATTGTAAAAAACTGAAGTGTGAAAGAGGCCTAAGACCTATAGCTGCCCAACACCAAACCAACATTTCACATCTGGGGGGTATTGCAATGTTGAAGGGATCACTCACTCTGACACTGCCAATTTCTCCACCAGAGAGTTCTGTCTGTTGTCTTTGCATCAGGGCTCTGATCTCCTTCTGCAGGACTCGTTGTTCACTGGAACCAGCAGTCTCAGCCACCTGTTGCAACAAGACAATAACCTCGGACAGACAGTTTTCAATTACATTTGTACCAAGAGTCGTCATGGGATTACATTCACGTCGATCAATATCAACAACTATCAGACCTTGAGATTTTAGCTCTACCTGCCCCACTTTAACAGTAATTTATTTACATTCTATCGGCGGCAAAGACTGACCATTACTGGCAACTACTGTCAGTTCATCAGTTGGGCCACGGGTAAGTTCTGAATCAGCCCAATACCTCTTGTAAAGAATGTGCGGCATAGTGGTCACCTGGGAGCCAGTGTCCAGCAAAGTGTTCATGGGGATGCCGTCAATCACCACAGGAAGGATCGGTCTCCCTCCCACATACTTGGCTCGCCAGTTCCTTGGGCCTTGTGGTCCTATTCCTGGGGGTTGGCCCTCTGCCCCAGGGGTTGCTCGTTTAAAGGACAAAATATTGCAAGATGACCGGCCTTGTAGCAGCGACGACAGATGGGACGTCCGTCCTGGTCATAGCGATCGTTGTTCCTCCCTCGAAGTGGCGGGGCTCTCCTCCGGAGCCACTGGACATCCTCTGGACTGGAAGCAAGCTGGATCTTTTCCTTGGAGGACACCTGCAGGGACTGCACGGTTTTGGTAAGTGCAGCCATCCCTTTGGTCAACTCCTGGACCTGAAGACGCAGCTCCTCAGTTGGATCTTTATCCAGAGTCTGTGCATCAGCCTCTACCGGGATGGGAGGAAAAGGTGTTGCTTCCTGATGGTAGGTGATCGCTGGGCGCCTAGGGGGTGCTGGATGGCTGTCAGTTGATTCATGCAGCACCCGAATAGCCCTGTCCTTAAAATCAGCAAAGTCCAGATCAGGGTTTTGCAGGGTTATGATACGCAACTGTCCTCTGTGGGTACTGGAGAGGAGTCCCTCAATGAACTGCTCCTTTAACAGCTTATCTTCTTCCTTCACACTGTCAGGATCAACTTGCTTAACTGCTCGCAGCGCGTCCTGCAGGTTGAGAGCATAGTCCCTTATACTGTCCTGCGCCTTCTGTTTACAGCCAAAGAACCTCATCTTGATTTCAGCTGCAGTGCATGTGTCAAAGGTGCTTCTCAGCTTGGCCAGGATCTTTGAAACAGTCTCTTTATCAGTGTCCTGCCAGGCTTTCACTTCTCTCTGCGCTGCACCCGTTAGCTGTCCAATCAGGATATTCACTTTCTGGCTCTCAGTCAGAGGGTAGTGTTGTGAGCTCATTCTCTGGTTCACCAGTTGTGAGTTCTCCTTCCAGACTCCCTCTGGTGGTAACAGGAGGTAGTGAGGCTGATTTGATCGGTGGAGATCTGCCACCTGAGAATGAGGATGACGATTGGACCTCAGGAGTCTCAGATTGGATTTAAGACAGCCGATGCCCTATTCAGTTGCTTGTGATTCCTTCTGGCTTGTCAGCTCTTGGTTTTCAGCTCTGTTCAAGTCATCTAAAGCTAAGTTTTTCTGCTAATGTTCACACTTGAATTTGTTGGTCTATTCAGTTTTTTGGTGTGGATTTCATTTTTGGGATTTATCTTATCTCCATCGACTATTGAAATGGACCCGGCCAAGGTACAGGCCATTTATGATTGGGTTCAGCCTACTTCTTTGAGGGCCCTCCAGAAGTTTTTGGGTTTTGCTAATTTCTATCGTAAATTTATAGGTAATTTTTCTGATATTGTCAAACCACTGACTGATCTGACCAAGAAGGGCGCTGATGTGCTGAATTGGTCTCCTGAGGCTATCTCAGCATTTCAGGAGCTTAAGCAGAGATTTACTTCAGCTCCAGTTTTACGTCAACCTGATGTCTCACATCCATTTCAGGTGGAGGTAGATGCTTCTGAGATTGGTGCAGGAGCTGTTTTGTCCCAAAAAGACCCTGTGACTTTTAAGATGAATCCCTGTGCCTTCTTTTCTCGAAAGTTCTCCCCATCTGAACGCAACTATGACGTGGGGAATCGGGAATTGTTGGCCATGAAGTGGGCATTTGAGGAGTGGAGACATTGGTTGGAGGGAGCTAGACATCAAGTTGTGGTCCTCACCGATCACAAGATTTTGACTTTTCTGGAGTCGGCCAAACGCTTGAATCCTAGACAGGCTAGATGGGCCTTGTTTTTCACGAGTTTTAATTTTGTGGTCTCTTTTCTTCCGGGCACTAAGAATGTTAAGGCAGACGCCCTTTCTAGGAGTTTCTTTGCCGATTCTCTTAGTGTGACTGAGCCTACTACCATCCTAGGTGAGGGGGTAGTTCTTTCTGCCATTTCGTCCGATTTGAGATGCGCCCTGGAGGAATTTCAGGAGGATAAACCTGAGCGTTGCCCTATGGGAATATTGTATGTTCCTGATCAGTGGAGAAAGAGAGTGATGTCTGAAATTCATTGCTCTGCATTGGCTGGTCATCCAGGTATTTTTGGTACCAGAGATTTGGTGAGTCAGTCCTTTTGGTGGCCTGCCTTATCTCGTGACGTCAGGAATTTTGTACAGTCCTGTGGGACTTGTTCTCAGTCTAAACCCTGTTCTCGTTCTAGTGGGTTGCCGGTGCCCAAGAGGCCATGGACCCATATCTCAATGGATTTTATTTCTGATCTTCCTGTCTCTCAGAGAATAACTGTTATCTGGGTGATTTGTGATAGATTTTCGAAGATGGTCCATCTTGTACCACTCCCAAAGATGCCATCATCCCCTGAGTTGGTGCCCTTGTTTTTACAACAGGTGGTTCGGTTACATGGGATTCCTGAGAACATTGTGTCCGACAGAGGAGTCCAGTTTGTTTCCAGATTCTGGAAAGCCTTTTGTTCCAATCTGGGAATTCAGTTATCCTTCTCCTCCGCATTTCATCCCCAGAATAATGGACAGACTGAGAGAACAAACCAGACCTTGGAGTCTTATTTGAGATATTTTATATCTGCTGATAAGGATGATTGGGTCTCATTTTTGCCCTTGGCCGAATTCGCACTGAACAATAGAGCTAGTTCTGCCACTTTGATGTCATCCTTTTTCTGTAATTTTGGATTTCATCCTCGATTCTCTTCAGGGCAAGTGGAATCTTCGTCCTGCCCAGGTGTGGACACTGTGGTTAAGAGAATGCAGCAGATATGGGACCAAGTGGTGGATAAGTTGTCACTCTCTCAGGAAAAGGCCCAGCGATATTCCAACCAGCATAGGACCATTGGTCCCCGGTTTAAAGTGGGTGATATGGTTTGGTTGTCATCTAAGAATATTCCTATGAAGGTTGCATCTCCTAAATTTAAGCCAAGATTTATTGGTCCTTATAAGATTTTGGAAATTCTTAATCCTGTTTCGTATCGATTGGCCCTTCCAGTTACGTTCAAGATCCGTAACGTATTTCACAAATCTCTGTTGAAGAGGTTTGTTGAGCCAGTGGTTCCTATGGCAGCACCTCCTGACCCTGTGTTGATTGAAGGCAATGTGGAATATGAGGTAGAGAAAATATTGGATTCTCGTTTGGCTAGACGAAGACTCCAGTATTTGGTCAAATGGAAGGGTTATGGTCAGGAGGATAATTCTTGGGTCTCTGCCTCCGATATTCATGCCAATAGATTGGTTCGTGCTTTTCACTGGGCTTCACCCATCCTGATCGGGTGGCGTGGATGAGGGTTTGGTGACCCCTCCTCAAGGGGGGTACTGTTGTGAGTTCATTCTCTGGTTCACCAGTTATGAGTTCTCCTTCCAGACTCCCTCTGGTGGTAACAGGAGGTAGTGAGGCTGATTTGATCGGTGGAGATCTGCCACCTGAGAATGAGGATGACGATTGGATCTCAGGAGTCTCAGATTGGATTTAAGACAGCCGACGCCCTATTCAGTTGCTGGTGATTCCTTCTGGCTTGTCAGCTCTTGGTTTTCAGCTCTGTTCCAGTCATCTAAAGCTAAGTTTTTCTGCTAATGTTCACACTTGATTTTGTTGATCTATTCAGTTTTTTGGTGTGGTCAGCCAGCCCCGGCTGGGGGGCTGTGCTGAATTTCCACTCTTATTTATCAGTATTTTGCCAATTTTCTTTATGTCCCTTACTAGTTTGGTCTCTTTTTGCTCTGTCACAGAATATTTCAGAGTGCTGATATAGTGAGAGAAGTCTAGTGACTTCAGGGTTAATTTTGCTATCAGAAGTGTTGGACATTATTTTTGTAGGGTTTTTTGCAGGTTGCAGACAGTGTCTTTCCTTTCCTCTCTAGTTAGTTTGGGCCCCATCGTTTGCTCAGTCTATTTTCCTGCCTGTGTTTGTGCCTTCATCTTGTTTCATCGACAATACATGTGTGGGCACTATCTATAACTTTGGGGTCTGCTCTGGGGCAGTTAGTTTTCCCCTTTTCATGCTTCAGGCTTATTTAGTCCTCCGGCTGTGACGAAGTGTCTAGGAACATCGTAGGTACACTCCACGGCTGCTGCTAGTTGTGTGGTAGGATCAGGGATCTGCAATCTGCATAGTTACCAACCTCTCTGGTTTTCTGTGTCTTAGCTTGTTTTGCTTTTTTCTCCTCGGTGACCCATTCATAACAGGGTAGACTTTAAACAAACTGCACAGTCTCTTTAAATTCTCTCAGGGTATGTGACTCACCCGAGTACTGCGATAGCCAGGCCGCTCCTGGTATGTAGGGCATAGACAGCGGCATTATGGGGACCACTGCGGCAGGCACTCCTCCTTGCGGCGCTGCGGGGTTGGCGCCGGCATCCGCCGCTGCGTTGCCGTGTGGTGCGGACATTCTCTTCCTCCCCCTAGTTAACGTTAGCCAGGGCCTGGGGTTGTGTGAGCTCACCGGTGACCGCTTCGCAGGCCCGACGCTTTGGGCTGTAGGCCTCAGCTCCTCCTCTTCTCGCGCGCTGTCCTCTCTTCCCGGGCGGCACTTCACTTCTTCGCGCTCTGTGGCAGGCTCCGCCCACGAAGGCCTGCCCCCCTTCTTCCCGCGCGCGCCAAACAGCGCTGCAATGGCGGCAATTGGTGCCAATTTCACACAGTCTTTTACACAAACACAGTCTATGGCACACAGGACCCGGGGATACCGGGCTCCATAATCCTGTTCGTGATGCCAAGTTCGGTCGCCCTCCCTGGGCTGTGGGGTACCCGGTACCGGGCCGGTATCAGGGGGACATGTCACAGCAGCGGTGACCTGGACCGTGGCCCTGGGCGCCCAAGTAATAGGAAGATGTGAATGGTGGAATGTAGTTACATGAATAGTTTGTGACGCCACCTGTGGTGCTCGGCAAGGGAGGTGTTAAGCCGACGCTGCATGCAGATCCGCTGGGACTGATGGTATGGTGCAGCGAAGATGTAAAAGCTCCCCACAGGTGAAGCTATAGTCCCAGGACAGTGTAGATGTGGTTGGCACGGGGATGTAGCAGTGCCGGAAAGGTAGGAAGCAGACAAGACACAACGGGGTGCAATTTCTGTACCTTTACTTGATAACTGCAGTCCAGGGTCCTGATTACAGATGGTATTGGAGCAGGCTAGCCTGGAAGCAATTCAGAGATTCTCTCTCAGCAGAAGGGCTGTGCAGTCTCCTTACTAGCGATTATTCGAATGAAGTACTCCCAGTACTGAGTTACACTGGAGTTCCTCCTGTCAGATGTTCTCAAGAACCTCACTTGCATGGCAGACAGCTGTAGCCTATCTCGAGGACTCCTCTCTCCTGAGTCCCGGCTCGCTATCCAAGCTGCTGTTGTGCCCTCAAGTCTTAGATGGGAGTAGGGCGTTTACAGCCTCCTACTCCTCTGGTGCCTTTTGCAGGACCGTTAGTATCCGTACAACCATGGAGACCAGGCTCCAGTTCATGCGCTCTCTCCAGAGATGAACTCTTCCTCTCAGCTCTATCTCAGCACTCCTTCCAAACGTCTGCACACTTCACCCTCCGCAGACTAACTCACCACTCCTTCCTCTTGGCCCTCAGAGAGCACTCCTCCCTTTAATCCCGATTCAGAGTTCCCCCTTCTGGCCTGGAGTGGAACTGTGTTGCATGCATAGATTGACTGCGAGAGAGACCCATCATTGCCTCCAAGCTGGCATTACCCTCCCCTGGAGGAAGGCAAAGCCACTGTGGCGGCCATACTCCTGGGGGCGCCACAGCTGCACTGGGGAGATGGCTGCACTAGGGAGATGGGTGCACTGAGGAGATGGCTGCACTAGGGAGATGGGTACACGGAGGAGATGGCTGCACTAGGGAGATGGGTACACTGAGGAGATGGCTGCACTAGGGAGATGGGTACACTGAGGAGGTGGCTGCACTGGGGAGATGTACATGTATTCCCTTATAAAACTAAACATTTATTGATGATTTAGATTAAAAAACACCTATTCCCGTGAAAAAAATGGAACAAAGTCCACAAAAATTAACAAAATAGCAGACCATGAAAAAGCCCTACAAAAGGACTACTATAACCTATCTACACATCTTCCTTACCGTGGAGTTTGGCACCCTAAAAGATACGATTATTTGGTGCCCCCACTCAATGTCGACTCACCCTATCTCCCCTATCTCACCCTAGATGAAAAGGTGGGAAAACAATATTCAATAGAAAGGGGATGAAGGAAGGGAAATAAAGAAAAAATGCAGAAAAAAACCTTTTGTATAGGAAAAGATAACATTTCATATTGTATCCACATAAAGGGCTAGCATAGAAAAAGGCTAAGTAGCCTAAAAATGCTAAGCAATATATGCTACCCCAAAAAAGACCACTTTACAAAGATTTAGAAAATGTGATCAAAAAGAAGTACTAAACGTACATTGCCACAATTAATGATAGGCATAACCCCATGCAGTAATACATATGCGCCAAAAAGCGGTACTGATAGTAAATAACCTCATGGCACCCTACCAGAATCTCAATGTGGAGCTGCTAATTGCTCTTGTGCATTATCGCCCGGAATTATGGGACCAACGGGATGCACATTAGGCCGGCCGGGCAAGAAAGGAGGCTGCATGGAGGCGCATATGTCGCAAAATGTTCCCTGATTTTGGTGATCGGCCACGTGAGGAGCAGCAGAACATAAGTACGTGCACATAAATTATGTATGTCAAATTACCTGCCATCCCAAAAAATTTTTACAAGTAGGCCTCCCCCACATCCTGTGCTTCTGATATTGGTCTCTTGTGGCTTGTAAATTATTTTTGGACCCACTGTTTGACCCTGAGAGAATGTTACCCTGTACCCAAGCTCCTCATAATGCCTAGCAAAAACAGTTTAAAGAGTTGCTAATTGACACATGAGCTACTGTGACCCTGTGCATCTGGCCTGGTTGCACCAATGCTATAAGCCACCCTGGGTAGAACTCACACCCTAGTAGGCCACATGACTTTGATACTAGTTCAAAAACTTGTTTTAGGCAAATTGTAAGTTTTCATTCTTCTATGTCACATTGCAGTCGAAGATGTGATGAGACGCTGGTGCAGCATCCGTGACCAGCATCGCCGTGAGCGCTAGCAGCGGGCAAGAAGTGGTTCAGGGGCCCACACAAAGCGGAAATATGTTTGTTTCGACCGCCTCTCGTTCCTCGCTCCAATTATGGATCTCAGACCGTAAGTATAGCAAAAACACCACATGACACAAATGCTTTATAGGACTTGATCAAAAATTTCCTTTTTCTACATTTTATATTTAATCACAGAACTCACTCTAACATCACTGAAAGGGAGACAGGGTCTGAATCAGAGGCCATTGATCCTGTAGGTGGAGGGGTTGAGCTGTCTGGACCATCTTGTGAGTTTCCAAGGAGCCAGGCCCAAGTCACTTCTCCGGCTCGACCTGATCCTGCCCTAGAACCTGGGCCGCCACCAGAAACACCACCACCAGGACCAGAGCCACAACAAGGACCGTCAGCTGCATCACCACCCGACATCCATGATGAACAGGGCAATGGCAGCAGCCCAACTGTTTGCCTAGAGGGCTCCCCCAGCCTGCTGTGCCATCCAGGTGACGCAGACGTAGGCGCCATATCCCTGCCACTGATACCACGACCAATGTGGATACAGGGGCCCAAAATTCTCGTAACAGAGTTGCCACTGATGATGGGGAGGAGGAGTACTCACGCAGCCTTGCTCATTTTCTTGGTTCTCTTCCCCGTGAGGTGTGGCTACGTGTGCGAGGATCCATTCAAATCCTAATTGACGCAAAGCACACCCCTCAATATCCCTTATGAGCTGTTTGAGTTTCTGGAGAGGTGGCAGCTCTCACCCAGGAATCTCATGCATCTTAACCCACACCCCCAAGTGCTTGCTCAATCAGGGTCTGAGGATCCTCCTACACGTGGGCCTACACCTCACACCCTTCCCCACCCTACCCAACATTGGCAACATCATTCCCAAATGTCAGGGTATAACCCAGCACACCAATATGGCCACTTGTTCCCAGCCAATGTTGGAGGCTGGTCCCAATCTGGTTGGGGACGACATGGCCATTTTGGTGGTTTAGACTCACGGCCCTACCAGCCTCAACAGGAGAGTTGTCTCCAATATAGTGCCCAGTATCCACCTCAAGCCCATGAGCCGGCCCACTACCTCCATCATGGGCAAGAGTATGCCCCAACACAGGCCGAGGGCCAAGGTGACCACACTAGCCATCAGGCAACACAGGCTGGGCTGCCGCCTTCTCCTCCCCCTACATACTACAATTTATAACTTTGTGTGTGTTTTTATGGTTAAATGCTGTATTTTAACATTCTAAAAATTTGTTTTGGTTCTAAGGCCAATTCTGGCCATTTTGATAAATAACATAAGGCTTCACAAGGCCTTTAAAAAAGGATACATAAAAAGTTTTCACTTTCAATTGTTGTTGTCTTTATCAATGATGTACTTACATCACGACATGCCGCCATATGCTTACACATTGATTTCTAAACAGAGAAAAGACATAAGGGGATGTAATATACATAGTTTCCCAAAGGCCAAAAAGAAACATTTACAACATAGACACAGCATGCTCTTGCCAAGAAGTTTCCCCCTCAGGTGACATAAAGTAATTTGTGAAAATATCAGGCACTTTGAGCCCAGAGAGCATTGTACGTTGAGGGTTGATAAGTGGTCTCGCTCTACGTATATTGTCTGACCCACGCACAACACCAGCAGAGGAGGAACAATCATGTATCCTGGTGAAGTTATGGCCAACGCCACATGCTTTAATTACTTCATTTACATTTTGTTCGCTCAGCTGAATGGCAGACTGGAAGACCCGCCATTTGGCCCAATGAATGCGAAAGGAACACTCCACCAGTCGCCGAGCACGTAATAGGCGTAAGTTACAAATTCAGCGCCGGTGGTCCAGGTTGCGCCGGGGATATGGCCTCATGACATTGCGCGTTAACTGAAAAGCCTCATCTGCCACAAGGACTTAAGGGACTGATTCTTGAGTGGATCCTGGTATGCTATGATGAGTCACCGAAGGAGGAAAAAACAAAATACCAGCTAAGTCCAGAAAAACCAGAGAGGTTGACAGCTATCGGATTGCAGACCCCTGAACCTATCCACAACAACTAGCAGTAGCCGTGGGGGGTTCCTACGGTGCCCTAGACCCCTCGATCACAGCCGGAGAACTATATAGCCTAAAGACAGAAAGGGGAAAAACTAAACTGCCCCAGAGCAGACCCCAAAGCAATAGGCAGCCCCCAACATATAATGACGGTGAAGCAAGATGAAAACACTAACACAGATAGAAAGATAGGTTGAGCAAATGATGGGGCCCAAGCTAACTACATAGGACAGGATAGGAAAGCTGCTGTCTGCCATCCGCAAAAACCCTATCAAAATGAGCCAACCGACTGATAGGAAAAACAGGCCCTGAAGTCGCTAGGCTTCAAAAGACTATATAAGCACTCAGGTATATTCTGAAGACAGAGCAAAATATCAACAGATCCGAGACAAAAATGGAATTCAGCTCACCCCGGGCCGGGGATGGCAGAACTCCCAAAAAACAAGGCAAAACAAAACTGAAGAGTATAAAGCAGAGCAGAAAAACTTAGCTTTGAGATGCAGGAATCAGACTGGTCTCCAAGAATCCAGCAGAAAAATCACCAGCCAGGAAGAAGGGCGTCGGCAGCCTTATATCCAGTCCTCAATTCCAGCCACCCAGTCATCATCTAGCTGCCCAGGTGTTTGGTAATCAGTCTCACTACCTTCCTTCACTAGAGGAGGGAGTTCATCAGACCTCAATGGTGAAGGGAAAAATGAACTCACAACAGTACCTCCCCCTTGAGGAGGGGTCACCGAACCCTCATCCATGCCACCAGGGCGATCAGGGTGAGCCCGATGAAAGGCACGCACCAATCTTTCGGCATGAATATCAGAGGCAGAGACCCAGGAATTATCCTCCTGACCACAACCCTTCCACTTAACCAAATACTGGAGTCTCCGTCTAGCCAGACGGGAATCCAGTATCTTCTCTACCTCATATTCCATGTTACCTTCAACCAATATAGGGTCAGGAGGTGCCACCACAGGAACTAATGGTTCAACAAACCTCTTCAACAAGGACTTATGAAACACATTATGAATTTTAAATGTGACAGGAAGAGTCAACCGAAAAGAGACCGGATTAATAATCTCCAAAATCTTGTAAGGTCCAATAAATCTAGGCTTAAACTTAGGAGAAGCCACCTTCATAGTGATATTTTTTGATGACAACCAAACCATATCACCCACCTTAAACTGGGGACCAACGGTCCTACGCCGGTTGGAAAACCGCTGGGCCTTTTCCTGGGAGAGAGACAACTTATCCATTACTTGGTCCCAGATCTGGTGCATTTTCTCCACCACAGTGTCAACACCTGGGCAGGCAGAAGGCTCCACCTGCCCTGAAGAAAATCGAGGGTGAAAACCAAAGTTCCAAAAAAAAGGTGACATCAAAGTGGCAGAACTAGCTCTATTATTTAAAGCAAATTCGGCCAAGGGCAAAAATGAAACCCAATCATCCTGATCGGCAGAAATAAAACATCTCAAATACGACTCCAAAGTCTGGTTTGTTCTCTCCGTCTGCCCATTGGTCTGAGGGTGAAACGCAGAGGAGAAGGACAACTGAATTCCCAGCTTGGAACAGAAAGTCCTCCAAAATCTAGACACAAACTGAACTCCTCTGTTAGATACAATGTTCTCAGGAATCCCGTGCAAGCGAACCACCTGTTGCAAAAACAAGGGCACCAACTCAGAGGAAGATGGCAACTTAGGGAGTGGTACAAGATGGACCATCTTAGAGAATCTATCACAAATCACCCAAATAACAGTCATTCTCTGAGAGACAGGCATATCAGAGATAAAATCCATTGAAATATGGGTCCATGGCCTCCAAGGCATCAACAAGCCACTAGAGCGAGAACAAGGTTTAGACCGGGAGCAAGTCCCACAGGACTGCACAAAATTCCTGACATCACGAGACAAGGCGGGCCACCAAAAAGATCGACTCACCAGATCTCTAGTACCAAAAATACCTGGATGACCAGCCAATGCAGAGCAATGAACTTCAGACATCACTCTCTTCCTCCACTGGTCAGGAACATACAACTTTCCACTGGGACAATGCTCAGGTTTGTCCTCCTGAAACTCTTCCAGAGCACGTCTCAAATCGGGCGAGATGGCAGAAAGAACTACCTCCTCGCCTAAGATGGTAGCAGGCTTAGTCACAACAGGAGAATCAGCAAGGAAACTCCTAGAGAGGGCGTCTGCCTTGACATTCTTAGTGCCCGGAAGAAAAGAGACCACAAAATCAAAACGTGTGAAAAACAAGGCCCACCTAGCCTGTCTAGGATTCAAGCGCTTGGCCGACTCCAGGTAAATCAAATTCTTGTGGTCAGTAAGGACAACGACTTGGTGTTTGGCTCCCTCCAACCAATGTCTCCACTCCTCAAATGCCCATTTCATGGCCAACAGTTCCCGATTCCCCACATCATAGTTACGTTCGGATGGGGAGAACTTTCGGGAAAAGAAAGCATTCATTTTAGATGTCACAGGATCTTTTTGGGACAACACCGCTCCTGCACCAATCTCAGAAGCGTCCACCTCCACCTGAAACGGGAGTGAGACATCAGGTTGCCGCAAAACCGGAGCAGAAGTGAATCTTCGCTTCAGCTCCTGAAAGGAAGAAACAGCCTCTGGAGACCAATTCAGCACATCAGCACCCTTCCTAATCAAATCTGTCAATGGCTTGGCAATACCAGAAAAATTAGCTATAAATTTCCGATAAAAATTAGCAAAACCCAAAAACTTCTGGAGGGCCTTCAAAGAAGTGGGCTGAACCCAATCATAAATGGCCTGTGCCTTGGCCGGGTCCATTTCAATAGTTGACGGAGACAAAATAAATCCCAAAAATGAAATCCTCTGTACCCCAAAAAGACATTTCGATCCCTTGACATACAGGGAATTCTCCCTCAAAATCCGGAACACAATCCGAACATGTTCCACATGAGAGTCCCAATTCTTGGAGAAGATCAAAATATCATCCAGATAGATAATCAAAAATTTATCCACAAAGTCTCGGAATATATCGTTCATGAAGCACTGGAAGACAGAAGGGGCATTAGTGAGCCCAAAAGGCATCACCAGGTACTCAAAATGTCCCTCCGGAGTATTAAACGCTGTCTTCCATTCATCCCCCTGCTTAATGCAAATAAGATTATACGCCCCCCTGAGGTCAAGCTTGGTAAACCAGCAAGCACCTTTAACTCTGGAGAATAGATCAGAAATCAGGGGTAACGGATACTGATATTTAACAGTAATTTTGTTGAGGGCACTATAGTCAATACAAGGCCTTAATGAACCATCCTTTTTAGCCACGAAAAAAAAACCAGCACCTAAGGGTGAAGAGGATGGTCTAATATGATCCTTCTCCAATGCCTCCTTAATATAGGATCGCCTAGCCTCGTGCTCGGGTACAGATAAATTGAAAAGCCGACCCTTGGGGAATTTACACCCCGGGTTCAGCTCAATAGCACAGTCATAACTCCTATGAGGAGGCAAAGACGCAGACTCATTCTCACTAAATACATCATAAAAGTCAGCCAAATAGTCAGGAACATCATGTGACTGGGGAGAGGTGGAGAAAACAGGAGCATCACTAAGGGCACACCGACAACCCCAACTCACCACAGACAAAGATTTCCAATCCAGAACTGGATTATGGATTTGCAACCAGGGAAACCCCAGAACAATGGTATCATGCAAATTATGCAACACCAAAAATCTGCAATTTTCTTGATGGTCTGGGGCGACCCGCATTACCACCTGGGTCCAAAACTGAGGTTTATTCTTCGCCAAAGGAGTAGCATCAATACCCCTCAAAGGGATAGGCGTCCGCAGAGGTGTCATAGGAAATCCACAACGTTTAGCAAAATCCAAGTCGATCAGGTTCAGAGCTGCTCCTGAATCCACAAAAGCCTTGGCGGAAAATGTGGACAGGGAGCAGATCAGAGTAATTGCCAAAAGAAACAGGTTGAACACCACCCACAGAAAACATGTGTGCACAATGTTTCTCTCGTTTAGGGCAGACAGAAATAATATGCGAGGCATCTCCACAAAAAAACACAGCTTATTACGCCTTCTGAACTCCTGACGTTGCGCCCTAGACAAAACTCTATCACATTGCATAGGTTCAGACATTTGTTCAACAGGTGGTAACATCTCTGGTGTAGTTTTGCGTTCACGTAAACGCCGATCCACCTGAATGGCTAATGACATAGAATCGTCAAGACCAGAGGGAACAGGAAATCCAACCATAGTATCTTTTACAGTTTCTGACAAACCCTTCCGAAAGAGGGCTGCCAAGGCACCATCATTCCAGGTAGTAAGGACCTGGAAAAAATGCATTCACATTATTCAGAATAGGATCATCAGGTTTCAAAGAAAACGCCCAAACCTGGGGATCGCCGTGCAGCAAAGAGATGACAATTTTAACCTGCTGCGCAGAGTTCCCCGACGAGTTAGGCTTCAAGGCAAATAATAATTTACAATTATTCTTGAAATTCAAGAATTTAGACCGATCCCCCAAAAATACATCAGGAGAAGGAATCTTTGGTTCAGCAGCATGTGAATGAGCAACATAGGCGGAAATTCCTCGGACTTCAGCAGCGAGCTGCTCCACACGATCAGACAATTGCTTCATCTCCATTGAGAGAAAAATTCCCCCTACGGCCTCAGAGATATAGAGGAAAAAATATGCACACAAAAAAAAAAAAAATTCTGACACTTTTTTTTTTTTTTTTTACAATTCTCTCCTGCTATTGAGTACCCTAGGATCTGCGGTATGGCTGGTGATTCTGTTATGATGAGTCACCGAAGGAGGAAAAAACAAAATACCAGCTAAGTCCAGAAAAACCAGAGAGGTTGGCAGCTATTGGATTGCAGACCCCTGAACCTATCCACAACAACTAGCAGTAGCCGTGGGGGGTTCCTACGGTGCCCTAGACCCCTCGATCACAGCTGGAGAACTATATAGCCTAAAGACAGAAAGGGGAAAAACTAAACTGCCCCAGAGCAGACCCCAAAGCAATAGGCAGCCCCCAACATATAATGACGGTGAAGCAAGATGAAAACACTAACACAGATAGAAAGATAGGTTGAGCAAATGATGGGGCCCAAGCTAACCACATAGGACAGGATAGGAAAGCTGCTGTCTGCCATCCGCAAAAACCCTATCAAAATGAGCCAACCGACTGATAGGAAAAACAGGCCCTGAAGTCGCTAGGCTTCAAAAGACTATATCAGCACTCAGGTATATTCTGAAGACAGAGCAAAATATCAACAGATCAGAGACAAAAATGGAATTCAGCTCACTCCCGGCCGGGCATGGCAGAACTCCCAAAAAACAAGGCAAAACAAAAACAAAACTGAAGAGTATAAAGCAGAGCAGAAAAACTTAGCTTTGAGATGCAGGAATCAGACTGGTCTCCAAGAATCCAGCAGGAAAATCACCAGCCAGGAAGAAGGGGGTCGGCAGCCTTATATCCAGTCCTCAATTCCAGCCACCCAGTCATCATCTAGCTGCCCAGGTGTTTGGTAATCAGTCTCACTTCCTTCACTAGAGGAGGGAGTTCATCAGACCTCAATGGTGAAGGGAAAAATGAACTCACAACACTGGTAGCTGGCGTGGTGGTGGTAGATCCAACTGGTTGGTGAGTAGCCGCCGACCCTTAATGGAAGTATTGAAGACTCTAGAGTCTCCCGTCCTTCCATAGGCCCCAATGTCAACAATTATAAACTTGTATTGAGGGTCGGCCAGAGCCAACAATACAACAGAAAAGTATTGCTTCTAATTGAAGAATTGTGTGTCAGAGTTCGGCAGCTTACGCAACCAGATATGTATGCCATCAAGGGCCCCAATAATATTAGGAAAGTGGCATTCCTCTTCAACGTCCCTTGATATCCTCAACAAGTCTTCCATCCTGGGCTGGGGCATGATGAGTTGATGTAGTGTTGACCATATTTGACTACATGTCGACCTGACTATGCCAGAAATGGTAGATCTTCCAATGAGAAAATCATGGTGGAGGGCGGCAGAAGACAGGCCAGTGGACAGGAAGCTGAAGAACAACAGAAATGCAATATTTTAGCATGCACAAATGAACAAAACACCAGGTACATACATACCAAACTTGTTAGTGATTCATATCTACTAACACACATATATTTGGTCACACAATCACTGCATGATATTCAGTACATATTACCCATAACATTCTGGTCTGTAAGTTTATATATATATATATCTGGAATAAGATGAGGGCATTAAAATTCGGACCAAATAAAAAACAGACTTTGGGCAACGCATCATAAACATAGAAAATGTGGTTGTGTAGTACATACCATAATGTGAGTAGAAGTCGCTCCTTTGCAGATCTAGCTTTGCGCATCCTTGTGTCCTGAGAGGTTATCCCAGGATCCCAGGGCGCACTGGCTCCAAGAGTAGATCAAATGTTGCAAGGCTCATGCAACAGTATGTAAAATTTTTCCGGATGATCCCGCAGAGAAGAATAGAGGGGCTGAAAATGACCTCTTGTGTGTCGTTGCCTCAAAAGTGGATGAACCCACATGCGTCTCCTCCTCCACAGTCACTGGGTATGGCTGGCCAAAGTGCCTGGACAAAACCCAGTTGAAGAGAACACGGTCAGTTGAGGTGAGCTGAAGTGTGTCAGACATGTTTGCTAACAACCAGCAAGACACCCACACAAGCACAGCACCAAAATGGGCAGATTGGAGGCTGCCACCTGATGTTGAGGCAATAAATAGGGTTGGTGCTGATGATTTAAATTATGTGCAGGCCTCAAAACCGTTAAATGTCCATTTTGCAAGGTCTCCTTAATCATAATGTGTTCACCTTTAATGGGGAAATCTTTTTACAGTTACAGGATACAGCAATGGGGGTGTTCTGTGCCCTGGCTTATGCTAATTTGTTTTTAGGGGCATGGGAGCGGAGTATTTTTCAGGGTGACCTCTTCCAGGGTATGGACAGTGTCCATAACTGGATGAGGTACATCGATGATGTTCTGTTTATCTGGGAAGGCTCCGATGATGATTTGTGTGCTCTTTTTGGCAGCCTTAATCAGAATGACATCAATGTGAAACTTACCTTCAGATATGGAAGAAGCTTGGAATTTCTGGATATCTTTATTGTGGCCTCCCCAGATGGTCATCTGAGCACGGATGTATTCCGTAAACCAACAGCAACTAATTATTTCTTATTGGCGCAATCTTCACATCCAAGATCCATGATAAATGGAATACCAATTGGACAGTTTCTACGGATAAAGAGAATATGTTCCGATACCCAGACATTTGAAAAGCAATCTGAAGATCTCTCTAGGAGATTCATTGAGAGAGGTTACAGTAGGAAATCCATTAAACGTGGATATCTCAGAGCTTCTATAATTAAAAGGGATCATCTTCTTTATGGGCAATCAAAAAATCAAAAGGAATCTACCAGCAAGAATACGGTACGGTTTATCTCTATATTTAACAGCCAATGGAAGGAATTAACAGATATTATACGGAATCACTGGCACACACTTCTTGTTGATCCTATTCTGAGAAAGCTGCTTCCAGCTGTCCCGGCTTTTGTAGCTAGAAGATCAAAAAACTTGAAGGATATTTTAGTGCATAGTCACTATACATCAAGTGACTATAAGAAGAGAATGTGTAAAAATTCAGGTAAACCAGGTTTCTTTCCCTGTGGCATGTGTAAGGGGATGTTTGAATATGGTTACAAGTGACACCTTTTCTAGTCAAGATGGATCCAGGACATTCCAAATAAGAAAGCATATCAATTGTTCCTCACATGGTGTCATATATTATGCTCAATGTCCATGTGGTAAGATCTATATAGGTCTTACCACACGTGAACTTAAAGTTAGAACACGTGAACATGTGAGAGACATTGAGAAGGCTAAGAATGTTTTGGATGAGTCTAGTTTGAAAACCTTGCCCAGGCATTTCAAGCATTTTCATCAATGCAATGCCAATGGACTGTTGGTTAAGGGGATTGATTTGGTGTCCCTTGACATTAGAGGTGGGGATTTGGGTAGAATTCTTGCCCAAAAAGAGAGCCAGTGGATTCATCGCCTTGGTACCATGAGTCCATTGGGCCTCAATGAAAACTTGGGATTTGCTTCCTTCTTATAGTGCATTTCTTTTGTGGCATTTTTATGGGGAGGGTTTGGTGTTTTTTAGTTTGTTTTAATAATTGATACATTTTTGTTCTATCTAGATTGAGCCTATTTTGTATGGAGGAGTCTAAGTTTGCATTATCAGCTGGTTCCTAGTAATTCTTCACCCTGAGGAGTCGATGATAGGTCTTCTGGATCCTCATATGGAAATCCTTCCGTAATAATTTTGGACTGGAGCATGATTAGATTATTCCATATTATTTATGGACTAAGACTTAATTATTGGTGTGATTTATGACTTATTTTGTAATGTTGTATTTTTATGTATCATGTTCTGTACCTTTTGTATTTTTGTGAGGGAAGTGGGGTGAAATAATTTTTTTGGAGCTTTTATGGATATACTTCTCTTCGCTATTAATATCTTTTGATGTTATTGATATGATTGTAGCAAGTTTATTTTATTATCGGGATGATTTATGGGACTCAAGCATGCTTAGATAACAGTAGTTTTCCCTCTATCATATTATTTAATGTGAGCGTATTTTAGTGGCTTCTCGTGATATATTGATATTCACTTTGGCACTTTATTTCAGAGTTCGGATATCTTCAAAAAATTCATTAAAGCCAACTTCTTGCACTTTTTATGTTGCATTTTTTATTATTATAGTTTAATTTATAATTTCCACATTTAATGTCAAGAATATTGACGGCTTATTATGCTGTTTTATATATCTATTACTATATTGTCCACTTATTAAGATATGTCACTTATTAATAGCGGTTCACGTCACTTTTATTTTTTATGTGGCACTCCTCTGGTTGATTGTGCATCTGCGCAGTTTTTCCAAGGCCATTCACTTCCTATAAAATATAATTATTACTATATTTTGCACTTATTAAGATACGTCATTTATTAATAGCGCTTCACGTCACTTTTAATTATTATTTTTATGTGGTATTCCTCTGGTTGATTGTGCGCCTGCGCAGTTTCTCCAAGGCCGTTCACTTCCATGAGTGCTCCAGCACTGTTCCTCCGGCTTCATTGCCGGCGGCCCAGGGAAGCGCGTCATTGTTGATCTGGGCATGTGCCGCTTACATCACACAGTTTTTTCCGTCACTGAATACGCTTTCACCTTTAGGCTCTTTGATTGGTCACTTATGGTATTTAAACACACAGCGCCCTTGGTTTAGACACGCCCCCGGAAGAAGCTTGGTGCGAAACGCGCGTTAGAGTGAGGAGGCTGCGGTGTCCATGATCATTTACACAGCGTTCAGGTATTGTCATGGATTAATTGTTATTATTGGTTATTGCTAACTTCATGCCACCAGTCTAATTTAGGCAGTTTACATAGGTACTTAGACATATAATGTCATTGTTACTGCTGAGGAGATTATAACTATTATGTTCGCCTTTATAATTATCTCTCATTTTTTGTACTGGGGTGTTATATTTGCAATATGGCATAATCATTTGGCTAACCGCATATATCTATTTTGTGACATTAGAACTATCTCTATGTAATTACATTGTTATAAGGGACTGAGCGCCTCCTATTGGGCATTTTTTGTTTTTGTGTTTGATATTTTTAATATTTTTATGAATAAAATATGGTTTTAATTGTGTTTTTGGATCACTTCATTTTTCGGCTATTCACTTATGTAGTTAAGCCCGAAAAGTAGTGTTTTTCAACCAGCAAGACACCCACACAAGCACAGCACCAAAATGGGCAGATTGGAGGCTGCCACCTGATGTTGAGGCAATAAATAGGGTTGGTGCTGATGATTTAAATTATGTGCAGGCCTCAAAACCCTTAAATGTCCATTTTGCAAGGTCGGGAGAAAAAAACGGTATACGGATGCCATACGAATTACATACGGATGCTTACATGAGAAAAATACGCAGCCACACCCTGACAACGGATGACATACGGAGCACTATTTAGGGACCATTTATGCGTTTTACGGACCGTATTTTTCTACCTTGTGTGTGACTCCAGCCTTAGTCGTACTCACCAATGGGGGAGGCAGCACTAAAAGTGCCTAGGGCAGCATAAACTCTAAATACGGCCCTGCCCATAGCTCCGTTTTTTGCTGCTACAGGAAGACCATGCCTTGTACACAGTGGATTAGTGAGACCCCCCAGTGCTCATGAGTTTGTAGCCAGTTCTTGGGTGGATGCAAACAAAAAAATTCTATGAAGTAATTTGATCATTAGACACAGCATGTTTGAAACTCTTTGCTAACACGTCAGGAGGATAAAATGTCAGATATTAAAAATGAAGCACGATTAGATTTTGTGTGGTAATCTGCTAATGTGCAACTTGAACCCAAGTTTTCTATTCCATTAAACAGTTGCATAAACACTCAGCCAACAGCCTGTGTAATGATTCTTTTTCTTCCCTTATGAGATGAACCATGCAAGTACTTTAGTGAGGTGTATATGAAAAACATTTTGATTTTGATCTCTGACTGGTCAAGTGTCAGGTCTCAGACAAAAACATTTTGATGTTTGATGTTTGACTAGTCAAGTATCAGGTATCAAGTATCAAACTCATTCATTGAAATCACACAGCTAGGAGTTACACCACATGTTTACATCGACAGTCACATAAGCAAAGAGAAGACTGCTATCGTCCAATTGACGGTATAGCACACTGGTTAAATGCAGACTTAAGAGCCAAAGAGTTGGGGTACGTGCACACGCTGTGGAATGATCCGTGTGGATTTTGCAAAATCCGCAGGTCAAAAGACCTGCGGATTAGCCTGCGGTTTTTCATCTCCACAATGGAGGAGATGGGAATCCGCACAAAGAATTGACATGTCAATTCTTTCTGCGGTTATTGAACCCAGAAAAAGCTTCACTCTTGAGTAGTGTTGAGCATTCCGATACCGCAAGTATCGGGTATCGGCCGATACTTGCTGTATCGGAATTCCGATACCGACTTCCGATATTTTTTCAATATCGGAATTCGGCATCGGAATCGGAAGTTCAACGTTGATTGACAGACTGACGTCATCATGATGCGCCGTCATTTCGGGCCTTCCGGGGGGCTGTGCCGGCCTGCCGGGGGGCTGTGTGGACTGCCCGGGGTCTGTACCGGCCTGCCGGGGGGCTGTGCCGGCCTGCCGGTGGTCTGTGCACCCTGTGGGGGTCTGTACCGGCCTGCCGGGGGGCTGTGCCGGCCTGCCGGTGGTCTGTGCAGGCTCCGGTGGGCTGTGCCGGCCTGCCGGGGGGCTGTGCCGGCCTGCCGGTGGTCTGTGCAGGCTCCGGGGGGCTGTGCCGGCCTGCCGGGGGGCTGTGCTGATGTCCGGGGGTCTGTGCAAGCATCGTCCGATGGGACTACAAGTCCCATCGGGCGATGCCTGCTACCATGACAGTGATTGACACATTAGCCAATGATGGGACAGTAGTAGTCCCATCATCCGGCTAATGTGTTAAATGTTAAAAAAAAAAAAAAAAATACTACATACATACTACATGCATGCTACATACATACTACATGCTACATACATACTACATATATACTACATACATACTACATACATGCTACATACATACTGCATGCTACATACATACTACATACATACTACATGCATGCTACATGCTACAAACATGCTACATACTACATGCATGCTACATACATACTGCATGCTACATACATACTACATGCTACATACATACTACATATATACTACATACATACTACATACATGCTACATACATGCTGCATGCTACATACATACTACATACATACTACATACATACTACATACATACTACATACTACATACATACTACATACATACTACATGCATGCTACATACATACTACATATATACTACATGCATACTACATACATACTACATATATACTACATGCATACTACATACATACTACATGCTACATACATACCACATATATACTACATGCATGCTACATGCTACATACATACCACATATATACTACATGCATGCTACATACATACTACATGCTACATACATACCACATACATGCTACATACATACTACATGCATGCTACATACATACTACATATATACTACATGCATGCTACATACATACCACATATATACTACATACATACTACATGCTACATACATACCACATATATACTACATACATACTACATACATACTACATGCTACATACATACCACATATATACTACATACATACAATACATTCATACAATACATACATAGACATACAGTACATATAACATAGAGTAACATACTTACCAATACTTGTCACATTGTTCCCCGAAGCCATTGTCTTTTCCGGAATAAATATTAACATAACAAACCACAAAAATACTCACCCACGATCCGAAGCAGTCCACGAGTGTGTCCCACGACGATCTTGGGTAGAGAACTGCAGCATCAGATGATGCTGCCGTTCTCTACGGGCTGCAGGAATCCAATGACGGAAGGTAGGTATCCTTCCGCACTGTATTCCTCCGCCACTTAAAAAAAAAAGTCCCTAGTCTCACTTTATGCCATTGCTGCGTGGGAAATTCCCACACAGCAATGGCATAAAGTGAGACTAGGGACTTTTTTTTTTTAAGTGGCGGAGGAATACAGTGCGGAAGGATACCTACCTTCCGTCATTGGATTCCTGCAGCCCGTAGAGAACGGCAGCATCATCTGATGCTGCAGTTCTCTACCCAAGATCGTCGTGGGACACACTCGTGGACTGCTTCGGATCGTGGGTGAGTATTTTTGTGGTTTGTTATGTTAATATTTATTCCGGAAAAGACAATGGCTTCGGGGAACAATGTGACAAGTATTGGTAAGTATGTTACTCTATGTTATATGTACTGTATGTCTATGTATGTATTGTATGAATGTATTGTATGTATGTAGTATATATGTGGTATGTATGTAGCATGCATGTAGTATGTATGTAGTATGTATGTGGCATGTATGTAGCATGTAGTATGTATGTAGCATGCATGTAGTATATATGTAGTATGTATGTAGCATGTAGTATGTATGTAGTATGTATGTAGTATATATGTGGTATGTATGTAGCATGTAGTATGTATGTAGCATGCATGTAGTATATATGTAGTATGTATGTAGTATATATGTAGTATGTATGTTGCATGTAGTATTTATGTAGTATGAATGTAGCATGTATGTAGTATGTAGTATGAATGTAGCATGCATGTAGTATGCATGTTGTATGTATGTAGCATGTAATTTATTTTTTTTTTTTTTTTTTACATTTAACACATTAGCCGGATGATGGGACTACTACTGTCCCATCATTGGCTAATGTGTCAATCACTGTCATGGTAGCAGGCATCGCCCGATGGGACTTGTAGTCCCATCGGACGATGCCTGCACAGACCCCCGAAGCCTGCACAGACCACCGGCAGGCCGGCACAGCCCCCCGGCAGGCCGGCACAGCCCCCCGGAGCCTGCACAGCCCCCCGGCAGGCCGGCACAGCCCACCGGAGCCTGCACAGACCACCGGCAGGCCGGCACAGCCCCTCGGCAGGCCGGCACAGACCACCGGAGCCTGCACAGACCCCCTGGCAGGCCGGCACAGCCCCCCAAAAGGCCCGTACAGACCCCAGAGAGGCTGTACAAGGGCAGGAAAGGGTTTTTCTTATTCCGATACCGGAAGTCCCATAGACTTGAATGGGACTTCCGGTATCGGAATCGGCGATACCGATACTTTTTTTAAAGATCGGCCGATACCATCCGATACGATACTTTGATGTATCGGACGGTATCGCTCAACTCTACTCTTGAGGCAACAGCCAGCAACTTTACCATTGTGCTACAAGGTCAAGTGATGCCAAATACAAATTTTGTTTGGTAATGAAATCTGCTTTTTAAACTCTCAGTGAGTGGAAAAATCGTTTGGATTTCCATTTTGACATATGATATGTGACTATCTTCACTCATCAAAGTGAAACAACTCTGGAGTTTGTGTGCCAGGAAGCATGGGTTAAAAAACAAAGCATACTTAACTCTGTGGTTTGAATTCATGTTTTCTATTCCATAAGCCAGGCATTTAACCACTCAGCCATTAGCTCAACCGGCAGAGAATGGATCTCTTTTCTTCGCTTATAAGATGAACCACTCAAATACTGCATTGAAGGTATCTGAAAGACCTTCTGATTCTGATGTTTGAATGAGTCAGGTATCAGAAGTCAGGTAATCAGAAGTCAGGTACTCAGAGGTCAGGTACTCAGAGGTCAGGTACTCAGAGGTCAGGTATCAGAGGTCAGGTATCAGAAGTCAGGTATCAGAGTATTCAGACAGAGTATTTCTGATGTTTGACTTTGATATGTGGTCATGTCCTAAAATGGACACTGTACCCCTGAGTGTCCTCCTGTCCTGGGAGTGAGTGGGAAAATTGTGTGGGATTTGGTGCACCCACTGCTGGATAAAGGTTATCACCTCTACACTGATAACTTTTAGACCAGCGTCCCACTCTACAAATCCCTCTCTGCGTGAGGTACCGCAGCCTGCGGTACTGTTCGCAAAAATCAGAGAGGCCTCCCGAAGACGCTACTTGGGCAGATGCTCAGAAAAGGTGAGAGCAGAGCCCAATGTAGTGACTACCTGCTGGTGGTCAATTACAAGGCCGAGAGGGATGCCCTTCTCTTGACCACCATACACGGTGATGGCAGCACCCTCAGCACTGTACGGGGTACCTCTACACAGGTCAGCAAACCGACCTGTGTACTGGTGTACAACAAAAACATGGGGGCGTTGATCTCTGCGATCAGCTACTCCAACCGTATAATGCTTTCAGAAAAGCCAAGGTGTGGTACAAAAAGTGCACGTCGTACAAATGGAAATGCTCAACACTTTCCTGCTGTCACAATGTGCACACCACACTGATACCTATTACCTTCAGTTACATGAGGTAGTGGTTAAGGCCCTGATGTTTGGCACTCCAGAAGGAGCGGGCCCCAGTACTTCCGGAACTGAAGGTGCTCGTATCGTACCAGGTCAGCATTTCCCGGTGGAGGTCCAGAAAACTGCAAAAAGAGGTAAGTTGCAAAAAAGTTGCCAAGTGTGTTGCAAAAGGACACAAGGACACCATTTATCAAAGCAACACCTGCCCCAAAAAACCTGGCCTGTGTATGAAAGATTGCTTCAAATTGTTCCACACCTTAATGCGGTACTTATTTACTTTACCAAAAACATTAGATTAGTTGGGGCATATCAAGATAAGTTCCTTGGGGGTCTGTTGTGAGTTCATTTTTCCCTTCACCATTGAGGTCTGATGAACTCCCTCCTCTAGTGAAAGAAGGTAGTGAGACTGATTACCAAACACCTGGGCAGCTGGATGATGACTGGGTGGCTGGAATTGAGGACTGGATATAAGGCTGCCGACGCAATTCTTCCTGGCTGGTGATTTTCATGCTGGATTCTTGGAGACCAGTCTGATTCCTGCATCTCAAAGCTAAGTTTTTCTGCTCTGCTTTGCACTCTTCAGTTTTGTTTTTGTTTTTTGGGAGTTCTGCCATCCCCGGCCGGGGGTGAGCTGGATTCCATTTTTGTCTCTGATGTGTTTATCTTTTGCTCTGTCTTCAGAATATACCTGAGCGCTTATATAGTCTTTTGAAGCCTGCATCTCAAAGCTAAGTTTTTCTGCCGATCGGGATGATTGGGTTTCATTTTTGCCCTTGGCCGAATTTGCTTTAAATAATAGAGTTAGTTCTGCCACTTTGATGTCACCTTTTTTTTGTAACTTTGGTATTCACCCTCGATTTTCTTCAGGGCAGGTGGAGCCTTCTGCCTGCCCAGGTGTTGACACTGTGGTGGAGAGAATGCACCAGATCTGGGACCAAGTAGTGGATAAGTTGTCTCTCTCCCAGGAAAAGGCCCAGCGGTTTTCCAACCGGCGTAGGACCGTTGGTCCCCAGTTTAAGGTGGGTGATATGGATTGGTTGTCATCAAAAAATATCGCTATGAAGGTGGCTTCTCCTAAGTTTAAGCCTAGATTTATTGGACCTTACAAGATTTTGGAGATTATTAATCCAGTCTCTTTTCGGTTGGCTCTTCCTGTCACATTTAAAATTCATAATGTGTTTCATAAGTCCTTGTTGAAGAGGTTTGTTGAACCAGTAGTTCCTGTGGTGGCACCTCCTGACCCTATATTGGTTGAAGGTAACATGGAATATGAGGTAGAGAAGATACTGGATTCCCATCTGGCTAGACGGAGACTCCAGTATTTGGTTAAGTGGAAGGGTTATGGTCAGGAGGATAATTCCTGGGTCTCTGCCTCTGATATTCATGCCGAAAGATTTGTGCGTGCCTTTCATCGGGCTCACCCGGACCGCCCTGGTGGCATGGATGAGGGTTCGGTGACCCCTCCTCAAGGGGGAGGTACTGTTGTGAGTTCATTTTTCCCTTCACCATTGAGGTCTGATGAACTCCCTCCTCTAGTGAAGGAAGGTAGTGAGACTGATTACCAAACACCTGGGCAGCTGGATGATGACTGGGTGGGTGGAATTGAGGACTGGATATAAGGCTGCCGACGCCCTTCTTCCTGGCTGGTGATTTTCCTGCTGGATTCTTGGAGACGAGTCTGATTCCTGCATCTCAAAGCTAAGTTTTTCTGCTCTGCTTTGTACTCTTCAGTTTTGTTTTTGCTTTGCCTTGTTTTTTGGGAGTTCTGCCATCCCCGGCCGGGGGTGAGCTGGATTTCATTTTTGTCTCTGATCTGTTTATCTTTTCCTCTGTCTTCAGAATATACCTGAGTGCTGATATAGTCTTTTGAAGCCTAGCGACTTCAGAGCCTGTTTTTCCTATCAGTCGGTTGGCTCATTTTGATAGGGTTTTTGCGGATGTCAGACAGCAGCTTTCCTATCCTGTCCTATGTAGCTAGCTTGGGCCCCATCATTTGCTCAACCTATCTTTCTATCTGTGTTAGTGTTTTCATCTTGCTTCACCGTCATTATATGTTGGGGGCTGCCTATTGCTTTGGGGTCTGCTCTGGGGCAGTTTAGTTTTTCCCCTTTCTGTCTTTAGGCTATATAGTTCTCCGGCTGTGATCGAGGGGTCTAGGGCACCATAGGAACCCCCCACGGCTACTGCTAGTTGTTGTGGATAGGTTCAGGGGTCTGCAATCCGATAGCTGCCAACCTCTCTGGTTTTTCTGGACTTAGCTGGTATTTTGTTTTTTCCTCCTTTGGTGACTCATCATAACAGGGGTCTAGTTTCCAAAGCAATGTCACTTGTGGTTTTATTTTACTGTTTAGGCACATCAGGGGCTCTGCAAATGGAAAATGACGCCTGCAGACCATTCCATCAAAGTCTGCATTCCAAAACGTCACTACTTCCCTTCCGAGCCCCGACGTGTGCCCAAACAGTAGTTTTCTCCCACATATGGGATACCAGCGCACTCAGGACAAATTGGACAACAACTTTTAGGGTCCAATTTCTCCTGTTACCCTTGAAAAAATTAAACATTGGGGACTAAATGATTTTTTTTTGTGGGCAAATAATAGGATTTTTTATTTTCACGCCCGGGCATTATAAACTTTAGTGAAGCACTTGGGGGTTTAAAGTGCTCACCACTCATCTCGATAAGCTCCTTAGGGGGCCTAGTTTTCAAAATGGGGTCACTTGTTGGGGGTTTCCACTTTTTAGGCACATCAGGCGCTCGTCAGACGCAACATGGCGTCCGATCTCAATTCTAGCCAATTTTAGGTTGAAAAAGTCAAACGGTGCTGCTTCCCTTCTGAACTCTGCCGTGCACCCAAACAGTGGTTCCCCCCACATATATGGTATCGGCATACTCAGGACAAATTGTACAACAATGTCTGGGGTCCAATTTCTCCTGTTACCCTTGGGAAAATAAAAAATTGGGGACTAAACAATCATGTTTGTGGAAAAAATATGATTTTTTATTTTCACACCTGGGCGTTATAAACTCCTGTGAAGCCCTTGGGGGTTCAAAGTGCTTACTATAAATCTAGATAAGTTCCTTAGGGGTCTACTTTCCCAAATGAGGTCACTTGTGGGGGTTTCCTCTGTTTAGGCACATCAGGGACTCGTCAAATGCAACATGGCATCTGATCTCAATTTCAGCCAATTTTAGGTTGAAAAAGTCAAACAGCGCTGCTTCCCTTCCGAGCTCTGCCATGCACCCAAACAGTGGTCCCCCCACATATAGGGTATCAGCGTACTCAGGACAAATTGTAAAACAAGTTTTTGGGTCCAATTTCTCCTGTTACCCTTGGGAAAATAAAAAAATATTGCTAAAAATAATTTTTGTGACAAAAGTTAAATGTACATTTTTTCCTTCCACGTTGCTTCTGCTCCTGTGAAACACCTGAAGGGTTAATAAACTTCTTGAATGTGGTTTTGATCAGCTTGAGGGGTGTAGTTTTTAGAATGGTGTCACTTTTGGGTATTTTCTGCCATATAGACCCCTAAAAGTGACTTCAAATGTGAGGTGGTCACTAAAAAATGATTTTTAAACAGCAAACAAAAAGGCAGCAACACTTACCTGCCCAGATAGCATAGTAACATAGTTTTGAAGGCTGAAGGAAGACCTTATGTCCATCTAGTTCAGCCTATTTTTAGTGCAGCTGTTCTGCATTGTTGATCCTGGGGAGGGCAAAAAACCCACAGAGTAGAAGACAATTTTCTCGATAGGGAAAAAAATTCCTTCCCCTAAGCTGGGTCAACCATCTACCTATAATATTCTGTTATTCGTAACCTTCTATACTGTTACTCACAAGAAAAGCATCCATTCCTTTCTTAAATTCATTCAGTGAGTTGGCCATCACCACTTCCTCAGGAAGAGAATTCCAGAGCCTCACTGCTCTTACCGTGAAGAACCCTCTTCTATGCCGGTGCAGAAATTGTCTTTCCTCCAAACGAAGAGAATGCCCCCTTGTTCTTGTCACAGTCCTTGGTACAAACAGTTCATTGGAGAGATCTCTGTATTGCCCTCTGATATACTTGTACATATATATTAAGTCTCCCCTAAGTCTTCTCTTTTCTAAAGTAAATAGACCTAATTTTGATAACCTTTCTGGGTATTGTAGTGAACCAACTCCATTTATCATTTTAGTAGCCCGCCTTTGAACCCTTTCAAGTTCAGTAATGTCTTTCTTGAGCACCGGCGTCCAAAATTGCACACAATACTCCAAATGTGGTCTGACGAGTGATTTGTACAGAGGGAGAATTATGTTTTCATCTCGTGTCCCCAGGCCTCTTCTAATGTATCCCATGACCCTATTTGCTTTGGTGGCAGCTGCCTGACACTGGGCACTCCAATTTAGCTTCTTATTCACTAAGATGCCTAAATCTTTTTCCATGTCTGATTTCCCCAGCAGTTTCCCATTTAGTAAGTAATTATAGCATCTGTTTCTCCTTCCCAAGTGCATAACCTTACACTTATCTGTGTTAAACCTCATTTGCCATTTTTCAGCCCAATTCTCCAATTTACTCAAATCTGTCTGTAGTTGCAAACTGTCCTCCTATGTGTTAACTACCTTACATAGTTTTGTATCATCTGCAAATACTGATATTTTACTGTGTAAGCCATCCACTAGATCATTAATAAATATATTAAATATTGGGGGGCCCAATACAGAACCCTGTGGTACCCCACTAGTAACCCTGGCCCAATCTGAGTATGCACCATTAATAACCACTCTTTGTTTTCTATCACTAAGCCAGCTACCTACCCATCTACACACATTTTCCCCTAGCCCAAGCTTTCTCATCTTACTTACCAATCTTTTATGTGGGACAGTGTCAATTGCTTTAGAGAAGTCGAGATAAATGACATCCAATGATTCTCCTTGGTCCATTTGAGAGCTTACATCCTCATAGAAGCTGATCAGGTTAGTTTGACAGGAGCGAACCTTCATAAATCCATGCTGATATGGAGTTAAACATTTATTAACATTGAGATATTCCATAATGGTATCCCTTAGAAACCCTTCAAAAATTTTACCCACAATAAATGTTAAGCTTACCGGCCTATAGTTTCCAGGTTCCCTTTTACACCCCTTTTTGAATATTGTTACCACATTTGCTTGCCGCCAATCAAAAGGAACAGACCCTGTTTCTATAGAGTCTTTAAATATAAGGAATAGAGGCCTGTCTATCACATTACTTAACTCCCTTAATACTCGAGGGGGAATGCCATCAGGGCCTGGTGATTTGTCAATTTTAATCTTACTAAGGCGGTTCTGCACTTCTTCCTGGGTTAGGCAGGTAATACTTAACGGGGAGTTTACATTATCACTCTGCATTTCCCCTGGCAAATCCTTTTCCTGTGTGAACACTGTTGAGAAAAAAGTATTTAAAACATTTGCTTTTCCCACATCGCTCTCTATGATTTCACACTCATTGTTCTTTAAAGGGCCGACACCATCAATTTTAATTTTTTTACTGTTTATATAATTAAAGAATAGTTTGGGGTTTGTTTTACTTTCCTTAGCAATGAGTCTCTCAATTTCCACTTTTGCTAAATGTATTTGTTTTTTACACATTTTATTTTTTTCTCTATAACTTTTTAATGCTTCTTCATTACCTTCTTGTTTTAGGTTCCTAAATGCCTTGTTCTTGTTATTTATTGCCCTTTTTACATCCTTATTTAGCCACATTGGTGTTCTCCTGTTCCTAGCCCTTTTATTTCTATACAGTATGGCTAGCTCACAGTGGGTGTGTAAAACTGATTTAAATATTTCCCATTTATTATCTGTGCTCCTATCGTTGAGGATATTGTCTCAATCAATTCGACGAAGGTCCTCTCTAAGCTGATCAAACTTTGCTTTCCTGAAATTCAGCGTTTTCGTAACCCCCTTACAGGGCACCTTACTGAAGGACAAGTGGAATTGTATTATATTGTGGTCACTGTTCCCTAGGTGCCCATCGACTCGTACTTCTGTTATTCTATCTGGCCTGTTGCTTAAAATTAAGTCCAGAAAGGCTGTCCCTCTAGTTGGGCCCTGCACAAGTTGTGACAGATAATTATCCTTGGTTACTGACAGAAATTGGTTTCCTTTCTGAGATACGCAGGTTTCAGTTTCCCAGTCTATGTCGGGGTAGTTGAAGTCCCCCATAATAATCACCTCATTGTGATTTGCTGCTTTGTCTATTTGTTTCAATAATACATTTTCAGTGGTTTCTGTTATATTTGGTGGCTTATAACAAACCCCTATGAGGATTTTATTACTTTTCTCTCCTTGTATTGCCACCCATAGAGACTCCACCTCTTCATTTCCCTCTTGTATATCTTCTCTTAGTGTGGACTTTAAAGTGGACTTTATATATAGACAGACTCCACCCCCTTTCCTTTTTTTACGATCCCTCCTAAACAAATCATATCCTTGCAAGTTAGCCGCCCAGTCATAGCTGTCATCTAACCATGTCTCAGTTATTCCTACTATGTCATATTTTTCCTCATACATTACCAACTCCAGATCTTCAATCTTATTGGTCAGGCTTCTTGCATTGGTCAGCATGCAGGAAAGAAGTTTTGCTTCCTTTTTCTTAGCTTCCTTCTGAGTACCCTGTCTTGGGTCCTCTTTACCACATCTAGTATCCTTGATTAATTTATCCTTCTGCTGCATGTTCTTGTCTGCTGTTTTTCCTCCCATCCCCTCTTCTTCTAGCTTAAAGCCCTCCTGATGAGTGTGGCAAGTCTTCTTGGAACAAATGCACTCAGGGTGCAGCAAGCCCATAAAGCAAGATGTCCGCAACACAGGTGCAAAATACCAGATCAACAGCCACTCTAAACCTATCCATTCCTAGAAAGAGACACACCAACACTGGATGCAATATATAATAATATATAATAATAAACCAAATTATTATTAATAATAATAATAATAATAATAATAATGATAAAACATAGCACCAGTGTTCAGTGAAATTAGTGATTGCACACTATTAAAGATAGATTACACCAACCAACCAATCAAAAGACCCGCTAACCATAGAAAACCAGACAGGGTGTGCTTATTAAGTATTATTTTATTTTATTTATATTATACAGGTGGTTATATAAAAAACAATTAAAAACAAAAAAGTGCACGTATAGGAACAATTGAACAAAATTGTACAAAATAATAAGACCCAATTTATATATCCAATATGCATACCTCATATATTATAAAATGACCATTCTCCAAAAGGATTATAGAAAAGTGCAAACACAAAAAAATAAATTATGATACCAAAACAAAAAATAAATAATTAACAATCATAAAAAGTGCAATGTGCAAAATTGTCACATAGTGATATCATATACAAAAAAATCATCAAATGTGTATATTGACAAAATTTTTCCACATATCCAAAATAAAGTGCAGAGTGCCTGTGCAATAAAACCCATGCACAATATATAAAGCAATCAGTGCCTCCTTTTCTTCGGAAAATTGCAGCTATTTATATATGGAGAGGTTTAAGCATTAACAGATCGTTACCTATAAGGGTCACCATGTCCCTATCACGCGCTCCCCGACGCGCGTTTCGGAAACCTTCCTTCATCAGGGGGTGGCTACATAGTGGATCCGGGGGGGTTTTATATGTGGGCACTATCAGCGCTAGTTTGCTTAATGGCGCTGATTATGATAGCAGTGCTCCGGGTGTGGGAGTGGTGCATGCGTAGTCCGGAGGTCCCACAATCCCAAGCGCCGGACCACGTGACCGGAACACACAGGCACAGGGCACGGCGTTGCCAAGGACACGAGGACGCGGCGAGTCAGGACGTGGGACACGGAGCACGCATGCGCACCACCAGGAGCATCGCATCAATTAGATAAAGTGGAAATCACCACAATCGATCCATTATAATATATATATCTCAATTGATACAGAGGATATCATACATCTTACAATATGTAAAATTACAATACAATATATAATATAATGACAAAAAATATATAATATACAAAAATAATTAAACAAATATATATTGTTAAATTCATCAATAAATAATATAAGAATATGTATATATAATTCCGTATAATATAAAATAATAAATTAATTAATTAATATAGTAAATAATAAACGACTATAAATCAAAACAAATATAAATAAATATAAATAAAAAATTAAAAATTAAAAATGTATAATAAATAAAAATAAATATGAATATAAATACATATATATAATAATAATAAAGAATAAAAAATAATAAATAATTAATAATAAACAGTAAATAATTATGCAAGATATATAATAATATCACAATATCAATAATTATAGAATTTTTTTTTAATATATTAATAAACCATAATTCATGATGAAAAATACATAGTAGTAATATATAGTCCAATAGTGTCAATAAAAAATGGATATCCAACAGGTATCAGCCTTCATGACGACTTCTTAATTCCACATAGTATCCACGGATCCAGGAAAAGTAATGTTGCAGCCAGAATATTATATTCCCGTAACAAGATAAAATAAATCTATAAAAATATATAAATAAAGATTAAAATCACGAAACGACTTAAAATCAATATAAAATTGGTTTAAAAGGTTAAAATTAGGCAAGGTTTACAAAAAAGGAGTAAAACTCAAATTCTCATTCAGACCATTGGGAGACACAGTATCTAATGTCCAAATCCACCTGATTTCCTTTTTAGCTAAAAGATTCCCTATTTTTCCACCTCTTTCATTGGGTTGTACCATGTCTATCCCTATCACTTTTAATAATGAAGCATAACAATTGTGATGAACTTTAAAGTGTCTAGGGATAGTTTTTAAAAATGAAATGTCATCAATTTCTTTTGCGGCTATTATCCCTAGTATATGTTCCCTAACACGAATTTTCAATTGACGTATGGTCATTCCAACATAAATCAAGGAGCAAGGACACGTTGCATAATAAATAACCGCTCTAGTTGTACAAGTTATTGAATGTTAATCCCATACGTCAATGTATCCTTTGAATTAGAGAAATTTTGTGCCCTGCCAATATTGGGACATGCCACACATTTCCCACATGGCTTGGAACCCAATGATTTTTTCGCATTTGACAAAAAACTGACAGGGGGTGGACTGGATACATAGTGACTTTTCACCAAGTAATCTCTTATATTCCTTGATCTTTTAAAGTTAATACTTGGTGTGTCCCCTATATAATTAGACAATATCAGATCTATTTTTAAAATTCCCCAAGATTTGGTCAGAACTTTTCTCATTAGATCAGTTTGGCCATGATACTGCGTAATGTATCTCACACATTGATTTGATTCTACAATTTTATTCCCATAAAGCGCTTGATGTCGGGTGGTATTTTTTGCCCGATTATAGGCCTTCTTAATGGAGCGATGGCTATACCCACGTTCTAGGAATCTTTGTTTCAAATCTAAAGCTTGTATTTCAAAGTCCTCATCTCTTGAACAGATTCTTCTCAATCTTAAAAATTGTCCTATTGGGACAGATCGTATCATGGCCGGTGGATGTGATGAATTTGCATGAAGAAGGGAATTAACAGACGTTAATTTCCGAAAGATATCGGTGTGTAAACAATCATCCTCACCTCTCCTAACACTGGCGTCCAAAAATTCCATTTTATTTTTACCGAACTGATATGTCAAATGTATATTATAGGAGTTATTATTCAAACCTGACATAAATTCATGAAGGGATTCCACCGACCCCTCCCATATCAGAAAAATATCATCAATGAAACGTACCCACATTAGGATAAGCTCCATTGATGGTGCCAATCCAGAAAGAAAGAGGTCCCTCTCCCACAGCCCCAGGAATAAATTTGCGTAAGATGGCGCAAAAGAAGCACCCATAGCAGTGCCCTGGAGCTGTAGGAAGAAGGACCCCTTAAATAAGAAAAAATTATGCGAAAGAGCGAATTCTAGGAGTTCCACAATAAATTGGCGCATAGAATTAGGTGTGGTTGATGAATATAAAAAATATTCCACAGCTTTAATACCATCATTATGACGAATGTTCGTATAAAGTGATTCCACATCGCATGACACTAATAAGGTGTCACTGCCAATGTGGAGCCCATCCACCTTTTTTAAAAATTCATTTGTATCTTTAATAAATGAAGGTAATTCCTCCACTAATGGTTGTAATCTAGAGTCCACAAATCTATTAACATTCTCCAAATAATTTCCACATCCAGATATGATGGGTCTACCGGGCGGGATTGATTGATTTTTGTGGACTTTAGGCAACAGATAAAATGTTGGTATCCTCGGTTCTGACATCTGTAATGCCCCAAATAAATCCTTTGAGATAATATCCATCTCTAATGCCTCCTTTAAAATACCCATCAATTCAGTTTGAAATTTATCGGATGGATTATACGTCAGTTTTTTATAGCATGATTCATCCTTTAACTGCCTAAAGGCCTCTCTTTCATAAAGTTGTTTAGGCCAGACAACCAAATTACCCCCCTTGTCAGCTGGTTTATATACTAAATCTGGTATTTCCTGTAAATGTTTTAGAATCATTCTTTCTTCCTTCGTAAGATTTTCCATATGAGGAAACTTGGGGATTTTATCCAATTCTGTACTTACGACCTTTACAAATGTTTCAATTACTGGATAGGCTGACAAGGGGGGAAATTTCCGTGACTTAGGGCGTATTGATTCCGGAATCTTACCTCCCTCTAATTCATTATGCTCTTGGGCCAATTCATTCAAGGTGACTAGTGCCTCCTGTTCCGCCTCTGTTGGGAACAATTGCAATATTTTTTCATTATGAAAGTGTTTTTTAAAAATAAGTTTTCTAGCAAACAAATGTAAATCCTTTATAGCAGAAAATGTATCAAATTGGGCTGTAGGACAAAACATAAGACCTTTGTTCAAAATTTCCATTTCAATATCAGAGAAATTATGTGAGCTTAAATTAATCACCTTTAGACTGTTCTTGTAGTTCTCAGGGGAATATCTAAATGCCCGTTTGACTGGTACATAGCGAGGTTCCCTCTTACGTTTCGGTGTAGATATTGCAGAAACAGAAGCGGAGGAGGAGGCACCAGAAATATCCCCCGCCACAGGATTGGATGACAGAGAGATGGATCGATCACGATTTTTCTCCCCCATTTGGTATCTGCGCCATCTATAAATTCTCCCATCCGCAAGATCTCTTTGATCTCTCAATAATTTATCAGTCTGTTTTGCCTGAATCTCCTTTGTCCATTGGTCAATATGTTTCTCCAATTCACCATCCATTGATTGATATAGCTCAGTAGATAGACAAGATTTTGCTTTAGCAAAAGACTCCTCCAATTGTTTGTCTAATTCCACCAAATTTTTAGAATTATATTTAACCAACAACTCCATCAATTGTCTGGATGCCGTATTACAGACATTTTCCCAGTTCTTTATAAATTCATCATCATTGACTGGGAATGAGGGGGTAACCTGAATTCTCAAACCCCTAGGTATCAGCTGATGTTGTATATAATTTTCTAGAAATGCACGATTCCACCAAGACCGTGTGCGCTTATATATCAAATTCTTTTTATTTCTGAACAACTCATCAAATTGTAAACCACTGCCAGGTGTAATTGTAGAACCACCATTCGTAAATACCGCATTAATCCGTCCCTGCCAGGACAATTCTCTGGCCTTAAAGTCCATGCTCGGTAGTTGAAAAGAACCTGTGCTGAACACAGTAATTAATTAGAAAGAGACACACCAACACTGGATGCAATATATAATAATATATAATAATAAACCAAATTATTAATAATAATAATAATAATAATAAAATATACCACCAGTGTTCAGTGAAATTAGTGATTGCACACTATTAAAGATAGATTACACCAACCAACCAATCAAAAGACCCGTTAACCATAGAAAACCAGACAGGGTGTGCTTATTAAGTATTATTTTATTTTATTTATATTATACAGGTGGTTATATAAAAAACAATTAAAAACAAAAAAGTGCACGTATAGGAACAATTGAACAAAATTGTACAAAATAATAAGACCCAATTTATATATCCAATATGCATACCTCATATATTATAAAATGACCATTCTCCAAAAGGATTATAGAAAAGTGCAAACACAAAAAATAAATTATGATACCAAAACAAAAATAAATAATTAACAATCATAAAAAGTGCAATGTGCAATGTGCAAAATTGTCACATAGTGTTATCATATACAAAAAAATCATCAAATGTGTATATTGACAAAATTTTTCCACATATCCAAAATAAAGTGCAGAGTGCCTGTGCAATAAAACCCATGCACAATATATAAAGCAATCAGTGCCTCCTTTTCTTCGGAAAATTGCAGCTATTTATATATGGAGAGGTTTAAGCATTAACAGATCGTTACCTATAAGGGTCACCACGTCCCTATCACGCGCTCCCCGACGCGCGTTTCGGAATCCTTCCTTCATCAGGGGGTGGCTACATAGTGGATCCGGGGAGGTTTTATATGTGGGCACTATCAGCGCTAGTTTGCTTAATGGCGCTGATTATGATAGCGGTGCTCCGGGTGTGGGAGTGGCGCATGCGTAGGCCGGAGGTCCCACAATCCCAAGCGCCGGACCACGTGACCGGAACACACAGGCACAGGGCCCGGCGTTGCCAAGGACACGAGGACGCGGCGAGTCAGGACGTGGGACACGGAGCATGCATGCGCACCACCAGGAGCATCGCATCAATTAAATAAAGTGGAAATCACCACAATCGATCCATTATAATATATATATCTCAATTGATACAGAGGATATCATACATCTTACAATATGTAAAATTACAATACAATATATAATATAATGACAAAAAATATATAATATACAAAAATAATTAAACAAATATATATTGTTAAATTCATCAATAAATAATATAAGAATATGTATATATAATTCCGTATAATATAAAATAATAAATTAATTAATTAATATAGTAAATAATAAACGACTATAAATCAAAACAAATATAAATAAATATAAATAAAAAATTAAAAATTAAAAATGTATAATAAATAATAAAAATAAATATAAATATAAATACATATATATAATAAGAAGATAATAATAATAATAAATAATAAACAAAGAATAAAAAATAATAATTAATAATAATAAACAGTAAATAATTATGCAAGATATATAATAATATCACAATATCAATAATTATAGAAAAACATTTTTTATATATAAATAAACCATAATTCATGATGAAAAATACATAGTAGTAATATATAGTCCAATAGTGTCAATAAAAAATGGATATCCAACAGGTATCAGCCTTCATGACGACTTCTTAATTCCACATAGTATCCACGGATCCAGGAAAAGTAATGTTGCAGCCAGAATATTATATTCCCGTAACAAGATGAAATAAATCTATAAAAATATATAAATAAAGATTAAAATCACGAAACGACTTAAAATCAATATAAAATTGGTTTAAAAGGTTAAAATTAGGCAAGGTTTACAAAAAAGGAGTAAAACTCAAATTCTCATTCAGACCATTGGGAGACACAGTATCTAATGTCCAAATCCACCTGATTTCCTTTTTAGCTAAAAGATTCCCTATTTTTCCACCTCTTTCATTGGGTTGTACCATGTCTATCCCTATCACTTTTAATAATGAAGCATCACAATTGTGATGAACCTTAAAGTGTCTAGGGATAGTTTTTAACAATGAAATGTCATCAATTTCTTTTTGCGACTGGTGTTGGGGTTCCCCTGGTTCCAATTACATAATCCTGTAATAAACTGGAAATCTCGGGACAATGTTAAATGGGGTCCCAATTGTTCTAAGAGATGTCTTGTTACGGTATCTGTGCCACCTGTCAGTCTGGAGGGTATTCAAGAGTACTTGAAGGACTTTGAGGATGTCCCACGGGCATGCTCAGTGGACTGAAACGAGGACTTAGTCCCTGGAGTAGCTTGCTGCTGACCATCCTGCGTTGCTATAGTTGGACCAGAGGTGGCAGCAGCAACTAAACCTACAGAGCTGGTTTGAGCAGAGCGCCTGGATCGACGAGTCCGCTGAGTAGCCTCCTGTGTGTCCGGAGAGGAATGGGAGACTGCCAAATGCAAGGCTCGGGATTCCTCCTGTGTAGTGACCGGAACCCGACACCAAACACTATTTTTGCACTATATTTTTTGGGGTGCAGTCAAGCCCAGACACGTCTGATCTCGCAAGAGGGGTGTTCACATAGCTACACATTGTGAGTGTGCTGGCCAGCCCGCCTAATCGAATAGTGGCGGCGTGAGTAATAGGCTGTGAACTAGACACTGTGCAGTACCTTTGTGTGAACAATGCCCTATGCGGGCCTTTATTGTGCAATTGTATACCAGGCAGTCATTCTCTCCAGGAATGGATAGGTGGAGAGTGGCTGTTGATCTGGTATTTTGCACCTGTGTTGCGGACATCTTGCTTTATGGGCTTGCTGCACCCTGAGTGCACTTGTTCCAAGAAGACTTGCCACACTCATCAGGAGGGCTTTAAGCTAGAAGAAGAGGGGATGGGAGGAAAAACAGCAGACAAGAACATGCAGCAGAAGGATAAACTAATCAAGGATACTAGATGTGGTAAAGAGGACCCAAGACAGGGTCTCAGTATATAGTAACACTGAGGTGTCGGTATGATACCTCGGGTCAGTACTATGGTAACACTGACGTGTCGGTATGATTTGCGGGTCAGTACTATATGGTAACACTGATATGTCGGTATGATGTCTCGGGTCAGTACTATATGGTAACACTGACGTGTCGGTATGATGTCTCGGGTTAGTACTATATGGTAACACTGATATGTCGGTATGATGTCTTGGGTCAGTACTATATGGTAACACTGACGTGTCGGTATGATGCCTCGGGTCAGTACTATATGGTAACACTGACGTGTCGGTATGATGTCTCGGGTCAGTACTATATGGTAACACTGACGTGTCGGTATAATACCTCGGGTCAGTACTATATGGTAACACTGAGGTGTCGGTATGATACCTCGGGTCAGTACTATATGGTAACAATGACGTGTCGGTATGATTCCTCGGGTCAGTACTATATGGTAACACTGATATGTCGGTATGATGTCTCGGGTCAGTACTATATGGTAACACTGACGTGTCGGTATAATACCTCGGGTCAGTACTATATGGTAACACTGATATGTCGGTATGATGTCTCGGGTCAGTACTATATGGTAAAACTGATGAGTCGGTATGATGTCTCGGGTCAGTACTATATGGTAACACTGACGTGTCGGTATGATGCCTCGGGTCAGTACTATATGGTAACACTGACGTGTCGGTATGATGTCTCGGGTCAGTACTATATGGTAACACTGACGGGTCGGTATAATACCTCGGGTCAGTACTATATGGTAACACTGAGGTGTCGGTATGATACCTCGGGTCAGTACTATATGGTAACAATGACGTGTCGGTATGATTCCTCGGGTCAGTACTATATGGTAACACTGATATGTCGGTATGATGTCTCGGGTCAGTACTATATGGTAACACTGACGTGTCGGTATGATGTCTCGGGTTAGTACTATATGGTAACACTGATATGTCGGTATGATGTCTCGGGTCAGTACTATATGGTAACACTGACGTGTCGGTATGATGCCTCGGGTCAGTACTATATGGTAACACTGACGTGTCGGTATGATGTCTCGGGTCAGTACTATATGGTAACACTGACGTGTCGGTATAATACCTCGGGTCAGTACTATATGGTAACACTGAGGTGTCGGTATGATACCTCGGGTCAGTACTATATGGTAACACTGATATGTCGGTATGATGTCTCGGGTCAGTACTATATGGTAAAACTGATGAGTCGGTATGATGTCTCGGGTCAGTACTATATGGTAACACTGAGGTGTCGGTATGATACCTCGGGTCAGTACTATATGGTAACACTGATATGTCGGTATGATGTCTCGGGTCAGTACTATATGGTAACACTGACGTGTCGGTATGATGCCTCGGGTCAGTACTATATGGTAACACTGACGTGTCGGTATGATTCCTCGGGTCAGTACTATATGGTAACACTGATATGTCGGTATGATGTCTCGGGTCAGTACTATATGGTAACACTGACGTGTCGGTATAATACCTCGGGTCAGTACTATATGGTAACACTGATATGTCGGTATGATGTCTCGGGTCAGTACTATATGGTAAAACTGATGAGTCGGTATGATGCCTCGGGTCAGTACTATATGGTAACACTGACGTGTCGGTATGATGCCTCGGGTTAGTACTATATGGTAACACTGATATGTCGGTATGATGTCTCGGGTCAGTACTATATGGTAACACTGAGGTGTCGGTATGATACCTCGGGTCCGTACTATATGGTAACACTGATATGTCGGTATGATGCCTCGGGTCCGTACTATATGGTAACACTGATATGTCGGTATGATGCCTCGGGTCAGTGTTACCATATAGTACTGACCCGAGATATCATACCGACATATCAGTGTTACCATATAGTACTGACCCGTGACATCATACCGACACCTCAGTGTTACCATATAGTGAACATGGTGAATAAAAAACCCAAAAAACAAATGTGTAATTGTACTTTGAATTTTTTCCCAATCTCCAGTACATTATATGGTAAAATAAATGACATGATTCAAAAGAACAACTCGTCCTGCAAAAAACAACAAGCCTCATATGTCTGTATTAACGGAAAAATAGAAAAGTTATGGAAGAAGGAGAGGGAAAAACGAAAAACAGAAAATTGCCCGGAGGTGATGGGAAAATACATAAATAAATTGCAGCTTGTCTTTCCCAGCACTGGCAGAGGTGAATGGTCTGCGTACACCGGTTATGTATTTCTGCTAGAAACATTATAAAGTGATAGGATATAGGTACACACCTTACACAGGCTGCAGGTATGCCAGGGTCAGAAAGGAATAGTGAAAAGCTAGGAAGGAACGAAGGAAGAGCTCCTCAACAACACAAACAAGCCCTTTATTTATAGTATCAGAATCCTTAGTATCATATATATCTCCATACATACACCCCCCAACACTTCACACTGTTACAGCTGCTGATTGGACAGGCTGCTCCCATCAGTATTTGTGTCATTAGAGACACAGTGCTCACACATACACTGCACCAAATCTGCTGCTGTGTGAAGACATCAGTGACACAGAGCTGTCTCATTCACACAGCAGAGGCTTTGTCACACAACAGATTACATCAGTGACTGCCATCCCCTATGCAGATTAGAAGCCACAGACCCTCATCACTGGCCATCACACAGTCTGTTCTCACTGCTGCCAGCAGCCTGGGACAGTGAGGGAAGGAATTACTGATAATGAGTTATATATTGTAATCATGGAGTGGCCCAGAATACAGGACGATTTTCCCTCCTCACTAGTTTCACTTTCCATAGATCAGTGTTCAGCGTGTGTCTGGGGGAGGAGCAGCAGGGTGGTCTGCTCTCTGCAGTGAGGCTGCTAGAGGGGGATGATTTGTTACTGTGTGAGGAGGGCTTCTTCATGTGAACAGGGAGGGCCTGTAGCTATGGAGGGTGGGGTTGTTGCTATAGAGGGCATGTTTGGAGTAGAGTAGGAGGTTACGACCAGTTCTCATTTCAATGCCATAACACCCCCCCCCCCCTTGGACGTTCTGTTCAGAATATCTAGAAAACCGTGCAAACTAGTGACAGAAAGTAAATTACTTATTGTCATAATTCTGCAGCCCGGATATGTACTGAGATTAAGTGAAAAGTCCGGACAACCCCTTTAAGATACTGCATGGTGAGGTAGTGCAGCAGCTGCAGCAGTTGGTGGGGTTCTGGGCCTTGGCTCAGGTGCAGGCTCAACCAGAACCCAAGATATGTCTCCCTGACAGATTCTCTGGAGGGAGAGCTACAGTACATCTTTGTTTTTTCAGGAGGCCTGCAAGTTATACTTCAGGCTCCACCCGCTTTTATCAGGGAGTAAGGAACAATGGGTGAGAATCATGATTTCCCTTCTTAAGGGTGATCCCCAATCCTGGGCATTATCAATGCAGACCGGTACTCCATCATTGCTGTCAGTGGACGAGTTTTTTCACGGCTCTGACACTGGTGTATGGAGATCCTGATGGCGTCTCCCTGGCGGAATCCCAACTCTGTAAAATCAAGCAGGGGGGCCGGCTGGCTGGGGAGTACTGCTCAGAGTTCTGGAGGTACGCCACTGACACACAGTGGAATGACACTGCCTTTAGGAGCCATTTTATGCAGGGTCAGTCCCCAAGGTTGCAGGATACTCTTGTGCAGTACACCGCCCCCAGGTCGTTGGAGGCCGCCATTTCCATTGCCATCCGGGTGGATAGACGCTTGAGGGAGAGGCATACACCAAATATGCTCCCTGTAGTCCTTGCTAGGGAGGAGGAAACACCTGAGCAGGTGGATGAACTCATGCAGGTGGGAGGAGTTGGGTCCCAAACAGGGTTGCCTGCGGTTTACCGTCGAGGGGGGACATGTTTTTACTGTGGGCAGACCGGTCATTTTATCAATGTCTGCCCAGTGCATGCCAAAGTACCTGTACCATCTAAAAAGCTGCATCCCCCTGGTCGTGTGGAGGAAGGCGACCATTGTGTGAATATTTCCCCCATTTTCTCATCTCAGTGTACTTTACCAGCTGATGTGGTTGTTTGTGGGTTAACTGAGAATATTCCGGTGCTTGTGGACAATGGAGCGGGAGTCAATTTGGTGGATGCTCATTTTGTCCAGACCCATGGCCTGATGAGTAGGATGCTATCGAGACCCCTAAGCATCCAGGCCATTGACTCTGTCCCACTCAGCCAGGGGAAGATTACCGAAGTCATAGACAATATAGATCTGCGTATAGGGGCTTGTCATGAAGAGTCCCAGTCATGCTACGTCTTGGAGGGCATGCCAACTCCAATGGTCTTAGGACTCCCTTGTTTGAAAAAAACACAACCCGGTCATAGATTGGCGGTCCAGGAAAGTAGTCAGCTGGGGTCAGTCGTGTCAAGACTGCTGCCCGGGAACTACGATATCTGCCATCCTTCTACAACCTACCCCTTCTCAGGTATGGGCAGCAAAGGTGCTGCCAGGGAGTAGGGGCAAGACTCTACCCTCACTACAAGCTAACCGGAGTCCTCTTAGAAGGAGGGGTCAAGGGAAGGTGGTGGTTCCCCCTGTGCTTAGGGGGGTGTGAGTTTAGTGACACAGGCCTCTGTTGGTTCTGTAAAGAGTTCACCATCTTGTGGCAGACGCATGCATGGAAATAAACGTTCAGGTCTGGACCTGTGTGTGAACGAGTATGTGTGGGTGTCCACCAAAAACATCAGGGGAAGTGTGGTACTGGGATCTGGAGTTCTAGGATAATTGGGCCATATCAGGGACTTACCAGCTGGAGTTACCCCCAGTAATGCCCATACACAACTTATTCCACAGGTCTGCGCTCTGGAGATTTGTGGCGCCTCCAGAGTCTATGTTGCTGTCATCTCCATCGTGCTGCATTCACCATAAACTTGAGGGTCAGGTGACTGCAGAGGTGAACTTTGGTGAATCAAGGCGTCCTCACCGTAGGTTGTTTTCTGGTGAGGTCTGGTGTTGAGGATCCAGAGGCCCCTCATTGAAAGGGGTATAGGGATTATACTCACTTAGGTGCAATGGCTGGCAATCAGGAGGCACGTTCCTTTTAAAGTTTATGGGGTTTATTACATCACAAACCCACAAAGCAAAAGAGAACAAAAGAAATAGCCTTTAGCTCAGGCAAAACACAGAACAAATGTCCAGTTCTTTAGCCTCAGTCCTCGAGCCAGAACACACACAGGAGACTTCCCCTCCCCACTTACAGCTCTGTGTTTCAGAAGTAGTATACATTATAAAGGTATAGCCACACACCCCGAACCCACCAGCTGACTAGTCACATGACTGTGACATCACCACATCCTTGAACACATATATAAGTAAAGTGACATCCTTTAGTGCTTATGACAACTAAGGAAAACACTCTGGGCTTACATTACAGAGACAAGCCATCTCTGAGACACATACCTCCCATCGACTATACAACCCTTAGCCATGCCACATACCTCCCCCCTCTGCCTAAAGCCGTGGGGCTTGGCACTTTCCCCCACTAGACAAGGGATTCTTGAGAGGGCATCGGCATTACCATGTAGCTTCCCTGCCCTATGTTCTACATGGAAGCTGAAGTCTTGCAGGGCTAAGAACCAGCGAGTGACCCTGCATTCTTACCCTTTGTTTCCCTCATCCATCTGAGTGGGGCATGATCGGATATCAGTCTAAACTTAGTACCGTAACATATCCACTGCCCACTTTATGGCCAAACACTCCTTCTCTACGGCTGAGTAATTCCTTTCGCATGAAGATAGCTTCCTACTCAGGTAGAGGACAGGGTGCTCCTCCCCATGTATCTCCTTGGAAAGGACTGCCCCTACCCCAACATCTGAGGCATCTGTCTGAAGGATAAACTCTTTTTTAAAGTCTGGGGCCACCAGAACGGGTTGCTTACATAGAGCCCCTTTCATTTCTTGGAAGGCTGACTCTGCCTCTTTGGACCATCTGACCATCACTGATTTTGTCCCCTTAAGAAGATCAGTTTGAGGCGCAGCTGGATCGCCAGCCAGGGCAGTGGGGTACTCGGTACTGGGCCGATATCTCAGAGGGAAGTGTCACAGTAGCGGTGACCCGGTCCGTGGCCCTGGGCGTCCATGTAAAAGGGGTTGAGCGTGGCTGATTAAAGTTTATAAGTGGATGATACGTGACGCCACCTGTGGTGCTCGGCAATGATGGGGTTAAGCCGACGCTGCAGGCAGATCCTCTGGGACAGAGGGTATCAGGCAGCAAGATGTTATAGCTCTCCACAGGTAGAGCTGTAGTCCCAGGGCAGTAATGATAGGTGTTGAGGAAGAGGGTGCAGTGTTAGGCACAGAGATGTAGCAGTGCTGAAGAGGTTGCAGGAAGAAGGCAATGACACAACAGGGTGCAGTTTCTTTTACCTTTACTTTGCAAGTGCAGCCCAGGATCCAGATTACAGATGGAACAGGAGATGGGCAGCCTGGAAGCAACTTAGGAATCTCTCTATGCAGATGGGTTGTGTAGTCTCCTTTCTAGCGCTTATCTGAGGTACATGCAGTACTGAGTTACACTGAAGTTCCTCTTGCTTGCTCTCTTTTAGAACCCCCTCGTATGGCGGACAGCTGTAGCCTCCTTCTTCTGGCTGACACGTTGCTGTTGTGCCGCCGAGTCTTATGTGGGAACAGAGCATTTACAGCTTCCGATTCCTCCGGTTTCTGCTGCAGGAACATCAGTATCCATACAACCTCGGAGACCGGACTCCAGACCATGCGCTATGCTAGAAGTGAGCCTGAACTCTGCTCAATCCTCCAGCTCTTCTTCTCCCTTTCACACACTTCACCCTCCTCACATGAACTAACTAACTTCCCCTTCCTGGCCCCCAGAGAGCAGCTCATCCCCCAGTTTTGGTTCAGAGCTCCCTCTGCTGGCCTGGAGTGGGAACCGTGCTGTGTGTTGCATTTACCTGACAGAGAGACCCTTTATTGCTTCCAAGCATGACATCACACTCCCTAGGAGGAAGGTAATGCCACTGTGGCGACCATACTCCTGGGGGCGCCACATTCCCCCTAGTGCAATTCAGTACTCCCGGACTGAAGAAAACATGCAAAACATATTAACAAATGAACAATTGTAAATGTAACAAGATTTCAAAAAAATGAAAAATTACAAAAACCAATGCTCAAAGATAGTCCTGATGACGATTAGTCCATGCGCCAATGTCCATGGTCCATTTCCTGAGCAGTTGGTAACTATGTACAAGATCGTTTTGGCCACACATACTCCTGTGGCCCAATTGTCCATCAAAAACAAACTGATAATTCCAAAAGATTCTTACAGAGTCTCTGTAGGCACATAAGCTTGAAAAGTTGCATATTTACAGTTTACCATTTACATAAACTTATTTATATATGAAACCTTAGGGGTGGTATACCTTGGGTACTACGAACAGACCTACGTAGCACTGATGTTGTTGGGGACCTTACTGGATGCCTTGTGTTAACTACTGGTGTAGTGTGTGCTGTACTGGCTACATTACTGTTGGTTCTGCACAGGAATACTAGATTTCCTAGGACCACTTCTACTCTCTGTGGGCATGACAGATTCACCACTAGCAGGGTGAGAATTCTCTTGTTCCACTGCTGGTGTGGCATCCGCTACCTGTACTTGCTGGTTTTCAGGGTAGTCTTGCACTTCTTCTTGCACTACCAGTTGGGGAAAGGTCAAAACTGGCACCACTATGGCTTGATTCGGTCTAGTCCAAATTGCAGGGAATTCTCCGAGTACTGTGCTGACCTTTTCTTCTTCTTCCTCTATGGGCTGAAAGTTGTTTTGCTTTTCCATTCTGTCCTTTAGTTGGTCAGGGCAGTTTCAGATGATCCCTCGACACTGCTGATGAGGTTTCTTCTCCAGCCTTACTGAAAAGGCACACTTTGGTGTTGTCAAAGTTTGAAGGTAGGATGGTGTAGGGTTCAGCTTCCCATTTGTCATCCAATTTATGCATCCTCCTTTTCCTCTTTAGGACTTCTCCTGGTGACAAGGGAACTGCAGGTGCATGTTGATTGTAGTTCTTTTCCTGTTTTTCTCTCGCCTGAGTTAGACTCTTTTCTACACACTCTTGTACTCTTCGGTATTGCTACTGCCGCTCTGTATCCCAGTCAGCATCTGGTGATGTCACCTCAGGTGTAAGGACTCCCATATCCAAATCAATAGGCAACTTGCCAGGCCTCGCTCTCATTAGGTAGGCTGGAGTGAAGTTGGTGGAATTCACAGGAATATGATTGTAGAGGTCGACCAGATCTGGCAACTTCTCTGGCCAAAGGTTCCTCTCTTCCAAAGGCAAGAGCTTCAGTAGATCGATCACCACCTGATTCATCTTTTCACACATGCCATTGGTCTGTGGATGGTACGGTGTTGTCCTGATCTTCTTGCAACCGTACAAGTTACAGAATTCCTGGAATACTTCTGCCTCAAAGGCTGGACCTTGATCTGTAAGCACTCGCTCGGAATATCCGTGTGGTCGACAAAAGTGCTGTTGGAATGCTCTGGCTGCTGTCCTGGCTGTTTGATCCTTGACAGGCACGACTACCAGGAATCTCGAGTAGTGGTCAACGATGGTAAGAGCATAAACGTAGCCTGAACGGCTTGGAACCAGCTTCACATGGTCCAGGGCGACCAACTCAAGTGGCTGTTTGGTTATTATTGGCTGCAAAGGAGCTCACTGGCTGTTACGATCCTTTCTGCGCAGGTTGCATTGTCCACACTCCCGGCACCAATTTTCAATGGCCTTCCTCATACCAGCCCAATAGAATCTCTCCCAGAGCAAGGCCTCCAACTTCTTCCATCCGAAGTGTCCAGCTCCATTGTGGTATGGTTCCAAGACCATTGATGCCTCCCTCTTTGGGACTACCACCTGCCAGACCAGCTCATGAGTACGGGCATTGATACTCCTCCGACACAGCTTTCCCTCATAGATGAACAGCCTGCCTCTTTCCTTCCACAACTGCTGGGTTTCTTCAGGAGCATCTGGACTTGGGCATGAGTCAGCTTGTGACAGTAGCTCCTTTACCAGGCAGACTGCGGGGTCGTTATCCTGTGTTTCTGCCCAGTCATGATGGGGCAATGGATTTAGGGTGGCCTCTTTCACAATAGATCATCTGTTTCTCACTCCTTGGGCATGCTGGGCCGCAATTGGCCGGTGGAAGGCAGGTAACTCTATTTCTTCACGTGCCTCAGGGTCTTCTCCTGCATCTGGCAGATTGGGCATTCTCGACAGCGCATCAGCATTGGCATTCTTGTGCCCCGCTCGGTACTTGATGGTAAATTCATAGTTAGACAGCCGGGACATCCATCGCTGCTCCAGTGCACCTAGTTTTGCAGTTTCCAAGTGAGTCAAGGGGTTGTTGTCCGTGAAGATGGTAAACGTGGCTGAAGCTAGGTAATGCTTCAATTGTTCAGTCACAGCCCAGACTATGGTGAGGAACTCCAGTTTGAAGGAACTGTAGTTGTCAGGGTTCCTTTCAGTGGGACGAAGCTTCCTGCTGGCGTAGGAGATCACTCTTTCGTTGCCATTCTGTACCTGTGACAGTACTGCTCCCACTTCCACATTGCTGGCATCAGTATACAGAACAAATGGTTGGTCATAATCTGGGTAGACCAGAACTTCATCTCCTGTGAGAGCCATTTTCAGTCGAGTGAAGGACCTCTCCAGTTCCTCATTCCATTCAAATGTAGGACTCTTCTTCCTGGCTTTCTTGGGCTGGCCCACCAGAAGATTTTGCATAGGTGTGGCTATCTCAGTGAAGCCTTTGATGAACCTTTGGTAGTAGCCTACCAACCCGAGGAATTGACGTACCTCATGGAGGTTGCTGGGCTTCTGCCAGTCCCGGATGACAGTGACTTTGTCAGGATCCGGTGCCACACCTTCTGCACTCACTACATGACCGAGGTACTGTACCTTGGGCTTCAGGAGGTGGCATTTGGATGGCTTCACTTTCTGGCCAAAGTTGGACAAGGCTTCAAACACCTCAGCCAGGTGCTTCAGATGGTCTTCATAAGTCTTGGAGAAAACAATGGCATCAACAAGGTACAACAGGACTGTCTCAAAGTTCTTGTGTCCAAGACAGCACTCCATTAGCCGTTGAAATGTCCCTGGGGTGGTGCAGAGCCCGAACGGCATGTAGTTGAACTCGCAGAGACCCATTGGGGTGGTAAACGCTGTTTTCTCCTTGTCTGCCTCTGCCACGGGGACCTGCCAATACCCACTTGTGAGATCTAAGGTGGAAAAATAGTTAGCAGTTTTAAGTGCAGCCAATGACTCTTCAATTCTGGGTAATGGGTAGGCATCCTTATGTGTAATGCTGTTAATTTTTCTGTAATCAACACACATTCTCATGGTACCATCTTTCTTTTTCACAGAGACTATTGGAGCTGCCCAGGGGCTGCAACTATCTCTGATCACCCCAGCCTTCTTCATTTCCCTGAACACACTTTTGGCACATTGGTATTGTGTTGGGGGTATAGGCCGGTACCTTTCTTTAATGGGTGATCTCCAGTGGGGATATGGTGTTGAACCCCTTTTGCCTTCCCAAAGTCTAGAGGGTGTTTACTGAATACCCGCTCATACTCCTGAGTCACCTGGTAAATCCCATTCTTTTGGTATGAAGGGTGGAGTCAGTTCCCACATGCAGCTGCTGGCACCACTCCTCCAGCTGCTTTACAGAGCCATTGTCCTCCACCTGGTCGGATGAGACCAAGGGCTCTGCTGCCTGTATTGCGTTGTTACTGACAGTAAACTGCTTTGCAACTGTGGCATACCGAGGTATTGTGGCCTCCTCTTCCCCACAATTCAAGAGGCGTACAGGTACTCTCCCTTTGCGAACATCAACTACCCCTCTGGCTGTCAGGACAGTGGGCCGGCTATCAGAGTACACTGGCTCTACCAATGCTTGGTAATCTTTTCCTCTGAGGCCGATGGCTGCCCGACACCAAATTAACATTTCACATCTGGGGGGGTATCGCAATGGGGAAAGAATCACTCTGACACTGCCAATTTCTCTGCCAGACAGTTCTACCTGCTGTCTTTGCATTAGGGCCTTGATCTCCTTCTGCAGGACATGTTGTTCACTGGAACAAGCAGTCTCGGCTACCTGGTGCAACAAAACAATAACTTCGGCAAGACAATTTTCAATCACATTAGTACCTAAGGTCATCATTGGGATACATTCTCGTCGATCAATGTCTACAACTATCAGACCTTGAGATTTTAACTCTACTTGCCCCACTTTAATGGTAATCTCTTTACATGCTACTTGTGGCAAAGACTGACCATTGCTGGCAACTACTGTCAGTTCATCACTTGGGCCACGGGTAAGTTCAGAGTCAGCCGAATACCGCTTATAAAGGATATATGGCATAGTTGTCACCAGAGAGCCAGTGTCCAGCAAAGCGTTCATGTGTATGCCGTCAATCACCACTGGGAGGACCGGTCACACTCCAACGTACTTGGCTCGCCAGTTCTTAGGGCCTTGTGGTCCTAATCCTGGGGGTTGGCCCTCTGCCCCAGGGGTTGCTCATTTAAATAACAGAATCTTGCGATGTGGCCTGCCTTGTGGCAGTGACGACAGATGGGACATCAGTCCTGGTCATAGCGATCGCTGTTTCTCCCTCGGAGTGGCGGGATCCTCTTCTTCCGTAGCCACGGGACATCCTCTGGACTGGAGGCCATCTGGATCTTCTCCTTTGAGGGCACCTGCATAGACTGCACAGTTTTGGCAAGTGCAGCCATACTTTTGGTCAGCTCTTGGACCTGAAGACGTAATTCTGTAGATGGATCATTATCCAGAGTCTGTGCGTCAGCCCCCACAGGGCTGGGAGGGAAAGAAGCTGCTTCTTGGTGGTATGTGATCGCTGGGCGCCTAGGGGGCGCTGGACGGCTGACATTTGGTTCATGCAGCACCCGGATAGCCCTGTCTTTGATGTATGCAAAGTGTAGCTCAGGGTTTTGTAGGGCTATGATGCGCAGCTGTGCTCTGTGGGTACTGGATAGGAGTCGCTCAAAAAATTGCTCCTTTAACAGTCTGTCTTTCACACTGTCTGGGTCAATCTGCTTTATGGCGCGCAGCGCCTCCTGCAGGTTAAGAGCATAGTCCCGTATACTGTCCTGCGCTCTCTGCTTACACCCAAAGAATCTCATTTTTATTTCAGCTGCAGAGCGAGTGTCAAAGGTGCTTCTTAGCTTAGCCAGAATCTTTTTAACAGTCTCTTTATCAGTGTCCTGCCAGGCTTTTACTTCTCTTTGTGCTGCACCAGTTAGCTGCCCAATAAGGATGTTCACTTTTTGGCTTTCAGACAGAGGATACACCTCAAACAAACTGCACAGTCTCTCTTTAAATTCACTCAGGATATGTGACTCCCCTGAGTACTGCGGTAACCAGACTGATCCTGTTATATAGGGCATTGACAGCGGCATTATGGGGACTGCTGTGATGGGCGCTTGTTCCTGCTGCGCTGGTGGCTGGATTCTGCAGTGCCATTGGGGCCGCAGCTGTGCTGACCCCTGCATCTTGTTTGTGACGCCAAAATGGATCACCCGCCAGGGCAGTGGGGTACTCGGTACCAGGCCAATATCTCAGAGGGAAGTGTCACAGTAGCGGTGACCCGGTCCGTGGCCCTGGGCATCCATGTAAAAGGGGTTGAGCATGACTGATTAAAGTTTATAAGTGGATGTTACGTGATGCCACCTGTGGTGCTCGGCAATGAAGGGGTTAAGCTGACGCTGCAGGCAGATCCTCTGGGACAGATGGTATCAGGCAGCAAGATGTAATAGCTCCCCACAGGTAGAGCTGTAGTCCCGGGGCAATAATGATAGGTGTTCAGGAAGAGGGTGCAGTGTTAGGCACAAAGATGTAGCAGTGCTGAAGGGGTTGCAGGAAGAAGGCAATGACACAACAGGGTGCTGTTTCTTTTACCTTAATTTGCAAGTGCAGTCCGGGATCCAGATTACAGATGGAACAGGAGTTGGCTAACCTGGAAGCAACTTAGGAATCTCTCAATGCAGGTGGGTTGTGTAGTCTCCTTTCTAGCGCTTATCTGAGGTACATGCAGTACTGAGTTACACTGAAGTTCCTCTTGCTTGCTCTCTTTTAGAACCCCTTCGTATGGCAGACAGCTGTAGCCTCCTTCTTCTGGCTCACACGTTGCTGTTGTACCTCCAAGTCTTATGTGGGAACAGAGCATTTACAGCTTCCGATTCCTTCGGTTTCTGCTGCAGGAACATCAGTATCCATACAACCTCGGAGACCGGACTCCGGACCATGCGCTACGCTAGAAGTGAGCCTGAACTCTGCTCAATCCTCCAGCTCTTCTTCGCCCGTCCACACACTTAGGCTGGTTTCACATTAGCGCTTTTGTGCGCAGCGCATCGGGCGCACCAGTGCGCATGCGCACTGCGCACCTATATTTAACATGATGTGCGCATGGTCTTGCGCATATTTGCGCTTTCGTGCGCATGCGTTTTTTTGTCTTTCGCGCCAGGCGCGTCAGACGCAACATGTTGCATTTTTGGTTCCGCCCTGTCTCGTTAAAACAACGCATGCGCACGGAATGCACACGGAATGCGCAAAAACACCACATTGGAGCCTATGGGAGCGCAATACTTGCGCATGGTCTTGCGCACGCTTGCGTTTTTATGCGCATGCGTTTTTTAAATAAACATGACTGAAATTTGGTCTAGACAGTAAAAAAAAAAATTAAACCAAGGTGATAAAATGGTGTGGGCACTGGGATTCCACAATACTTTAAGGATTGCTCATGAGTGGACACACAGCACAAGCTGCACCAATGTAAGTATGAAAAACCTAATGTCTGGCTGAAATTTCAATACATTTCTATGTACTTATGTCTCTTTTTTTTTTTATTGCAGCATGTCTTCATCTGGTGAGGAATATGTCCCCGGGACAGGGCAAGAGGCAGAAGAAGTGAGTACTATGCTTCCGTATGGATTGGAAAAAATAAACACATGTGATTAATTTTTTTGGTTTAATTTTCAGACCTCATCCTCCATCACGCCACCACCACCGGAGGAACGGCAGGAGCAGCAAGGCCAAGTGCGGGCGGGAAGACGTGATGTAAGTACAGACGGACTGTTTTTTTTTTTTTTTACTTATTTTCTAGTCTGGTTTATTTATTTATTTTTTTTTTGGTATTTTTTAATTTTTTTTTTTTAAATTTTCATGGTTGTTTTTTTCGATGTTTGTTGCTTTTTTTGCATTTATTTTCATTTAAAACAAATAATTTTTTCATGGCTTGTTTATCAATATCTAAAGCTCAAAGTGTGTATGTGTGTGTGTGTGTGTGTGTGTGTATATGTTTGTTTGTTTGGGTATATGGGCACGGGACTATGGGATGGAGGATATATATGATGGGTATATGGGCATGGGATAGAGGATATGTATGATGGTATATGGGCACGGGACTATGGGATGGCGAATATGTATGATGGGTATATGGGCACAGGCATATGAGATGGCGAATATGTATGATGGGTATATGGGCACAGGACTATGGGATGGAGGATATGTATGATGGAATATGGGCACGGGACTATGGGATGGAGGATATATATGATGGGTATATGGGCATGGGATGGAGGATATGTATGATGGTATATGGGCACGGGACTATGGGATGGCGAATATGTATGATGGGTATATGGGCACAGGCATATGGGATGGCGAATATGTATGATGGGTATATGGGCACAGGACTATGGGATGGAGGATATGTATGATGGAATATGGGCACGGGACTATGGGATGGAGGATAATTATAATTTTCTATAACTAACCACAGTTAGTTACTATGCCCGGGCAGCGCCGGGCTCTTCAGCTAGTTTTCGATATTTTTTATTTTAAAATCTTTCAAAGATTAATGTTTGTCTTTCTTTTCTAGGCTCCACAGCGGGAGGAGGACCTCGCCCTGGACAACGACGAGCTCATCCGTCTAGTCCAGTAGCGAGTCCCGTTGTGGGACACCCGTCACCAACTGCACTCGGACAACGTGGTGATCCGGCGGCTCTGGAACGAGGTGGCCGCATCGCTGATGGATGGCTGGGACAACGCCTCTCCCCGGGTCCGCAAGGATTTTCGTAAGTATTTAAATGCAGTGTGATGCAGCAGTGATCTTGGCCGGGATCACCCAACTGTGTGTGATGCTATTAACTCCATGGAGTTTCTATCATCACACACAGTTGGATGATCACAGCCTCCAGTGCATAGTCTTACTTTTTTTCTTTTTTTTTTTTTCCACCACAGTGAACAAAGTCAGAACCCGTTGGCGCTCGATGAAGGACCACTTCAACAGGGATATCCGTCAGGAGAATAAGGTTCGCAGTGGTGCTGCGGCAAGGACCGGCACGAAGTACAGATACCATCGTGCCTTGGCATTTTTAAGACCGGTCCTTGCCTCCCGAACGTAAGTATTTTCTAGTTGTATTGTGTTTTATTCTGTGCTTTTCTATTCCACAGGAGTTGGCGATTGTTAATTTATGGTAGTAATTTCTTTCTTTTCTTTTCACAGCACCTGGAGCAGCACCCTGCAACCTGGGCCCGAAGCGGTCCTTCATCAAGCTGCCCCGGACCCCTCCCAGCCATCCATCAGCGAGGAAGCACCTTGCAGGTCTGCACCACAGTCATCTGGAGACCAGGAAGCTGGTCGCTCAGGTGTTCCCCTGTCCCAGGTCTCTGCCACTGGTTTTGCGGGCACTTCCCGCCAGCAGCGGCAGAGGACCTTGGACAGGCCTCTCATGCCCGAGTTCGTTGAATTGAGCTCGGTCTTTCAGAGTAGCCTCAAGGCACTCTCCGATAGACTTGAGAGTGGTTTCCTCCTTTTGGACCAACGCTACAAGTCTATCGAGGGTCGCCTTGAGCGCCTGGAAGTCGACCTCGCCAGACCAGCGCATCATTTTTATACCCAAATAGCTCGGGACACGGCGGAACACCTTACCCCTGACCTCCAGTTGACTGTCATGCAGGCCTGCAACAATGCTTTTATGCAGGCTATGCAGCAGAGTAGGATTATGCAGCAGTCAGCGGTGGCATTTCCACCGGTGCCACCCCTGACTCGTTTTACAGCATTACCTACTTCTGCTGCATATCACTGCACAGCCACCACACTTCCAAGCCTCGCCGGACACCAATATACCGCCCCAAGTCCGAGTGCAGCTGGACACTTACCCGCCAACACCATGCCAAGCGCTGCTCCTGCCTGGCCCACCACTGCTGCCGCCACCACCACTGGATGGCCCGTCGTCACCACCCCTGCCTGTAGCGCCGCCACCACCACCACCAGCGGGAGGACCACCCCGGTATGGACCGCCACAGCCACCACGCCTGCATGGACCGCCACCACCACCAGCACCACCACCTCGGAGCAGCATCAGCTGGGGGACCCGCATTCAATATTTACGGCCCCTGCCAGGACATCCACCACCACCAGCATGCCACAGCAGGTACAAGATCCTGGCAGGCGGTCCACAAGCGCCAGGCGGTCCCCCAGCTCCAGCCAGTCCACAGCCTCCAGGCGTTCCAGAGGCTCAAGGCGGTCCAGAGGCTCAAGGCGGTCCAGAGGCTCAAGGCGGTCCCCGGGGTCTAGCCAGTCCTCAGGCTCAAGCGAGGACAGCAGCAAGACGACGGGCCACCGTCATAAAAAAACAAAGAGGAGGACTCTTACCCTCCCTCCTCCCTCACCTCCCACTTCACAACTTTCCTTGCCTCAGCTCCCTTCCCCCACTTCTTTGGTTCCTCCTTCCCCTAGAACCCCTTACTCCACCCAAAGCCGTTCCTCATCCCTCCACACCCCCCAGTTTCCAGCAACTAAAAAATAAGTTAAATAAATGTTATATTTTTTTTTCAAAATAATGTTTGGTTATTGTGTCTTTCGCCGCCTGCACACACTGCGCCCTACACTATGGTTTGTTTTTCTTTACTTTATACCGGATGGTCAGCCATCCAACTCTGAAAGGGATACTATATTTCATTTTTTTTTTATATATATATATATATATATATATATATATATATATAAATAAAAAAAAAATGAAATATAGTATCCCTTTCAGAGTTGGATGGCTGACCATCCGGTATAAAGTAAAGAAAGGGAAACCACCAAAAAAAAAAAATAAATTATATATATATATATATATATATATATAAAGATATATATATATATATATATATATATATATATATAAATATATATATAAATATATATATAAATATATATATATATATATATATATATATACACTCACTGGCCACTTTATTAGGTACACCTGTCCAACTGTGTGTTAAGACTTAATTTCTAATCAGCCAATCACATGGAGGCAACTCAGTGCATTTAGGCATGTAGACATGGTCAAGACAATCTCCTGCAGTTCAAACCGAGCATCAGTATGGGGAAGAAAGGTGATTTGAGTGCCTTTGAACGTGGCATGATTGTTGGTGCCAGAAGGGCTGGTCTGAGTATTTCAGAAACTGCTGATCTACTGGGATTTTCACGCACAACCATCTCTAGGGTTTACAGAGAATGGTCCGAAAAAGAAAAAAAATCCAGTGAGCGGCAGTTCTGTGGCCGGAAATGCCTTGTTGATGCCAGAGGTCAGAGGAGAATGGGCATACTGGTTCGAGCTGATAGAAAGGCAACAGTGACTCAAATTGCCACCCGTTACAACCAAGGTAGGCAGAAGAGCATCTCTGAACGCACAGTGCGTCGAACTTTGAGGCAGATGGGCTACAGCAGCAGAAGACCACACTGGGTACCACTCCTCTCAGCTAAGAACAGGCATCTGATGGCTACTTTCAGCAGGATAATGCGCCATGTCATAAAGCTCGAATCATCTCAGATTGGTTTCTTGAACATGACAATGAGTTCACTGTACTCAAATGGCCTCCTCAGTCACCAGATCTCAATCCAATAGAGCATCTTTGGGATGTGGTGGAACGGGAGATTCGCATCAGGGATGTGCAGCCGACAAATCTGCGCCAACTGTGTGATGCCATCATGTCAATATGGTCCAAAATCTCTGAGGAATGCTTCCAGCACCTTGTTGAATCTCTGCCACGAAGAATTGAGGCAGTTCTGAAGGCAAAAGGGGGTCCAACCCGTTACTAGCATGGTGTACCTAATAAAGTGGCCAGTGAGTGTATATAAATATATATATATATATAAATATATATATATATATATATAAATATAAATATATATATATTTATATATATTTATATATATATTTATATATATATATATTTATATATATATATATATATTTATTTTTTTTATGGTGGTTTCCCTTTCTTCAATTTAACCTGGGCAGGTGAGTAGTGGAGTTTATTAAGACACAGTACACTGGGTACAGGTATAAAAAACCATGTATTTTATTTTTAACAAACAACAAAACTATTAAACCATTTGATCCTGCCATGCTACACGACCAACATCGGATAAAAAGTAGTCCGCAAATTGGTCCCTCATTTGGGCAACTTCGACTGAGGACCGAAGAGGGTGCTGAGTAAAATCTGGCAAAGGGTTGGCAGCAGGCTCATCCATGTCAAAGTTCGGCCGCTCCTTTGCCATAACAAAATTGTGGAGAACCACGCATGCCTTCACCACCTCATCCACTGTTTCCATTTTGAGATTGATGGCGGTGCTGAGAATTCGCCATCTGGACACTAGAATGCCAAAGGCGCACTCTACAGTCCTGCGAGCCCTCGTAAGCCTGTAGTTGAAAATTTTCTTGCGGTGGTCCAAGTCACGGCTGGAGTACGGCTTCAGCAGGTTTGGGCACATCTGAAATGCCTCATCCCCAACCACTACAAATGGCAGTGGTGGAGTTTGGGTTTGGGGAAGAGGCCGTGCCAGTGGAAAATTGAAATGGTTGCCGTACAACCTCCAGCCCATATCAGAGTTCTTAAAAGTCTGTGAATCGTTGCCCCGTCCGAATGCCCCTATGTCCACCGCCACAAACCGGCAGTCTGCATCCGCAATGGCCATTAGGACTGTGGAAAAGTACTTCTTGTAGTTGTAGTACTCGGAGCCACTTCTTGCGGGTTTTGTGATGCGGATGTGCTTCCCGTCCACCGCTCCTAGGCAGTTCGGGAAATTGCAGACTGCCCAGAATTTCTCCGATATTTGAAGCCACTTTTCGGCAGTGGGCAATGGCAGAAACTCCGGACACAGAACATCCCACAGAGCCCTGCAGGTGTCGGCAACAATCCCGGATAAAGTAGAGATTCCCAGCCGGTACTGGAAATGCAGGGATGAAAGACTCTCTCCAGTTGCCAGGAACCTGCCAAACATAAAAAGAAAAAATAATTGTATTTCTGTCTTGGGTATTACTAAAAACACTGAAAATAAAAAAGTACATGGCCTAACTATTTTGCATGTTTTTTTAATACAACATAGCAAAAAAACATTTTATAAAGGCTTGGGATTAGTACATGCCAGAAGAAAAACCATTATGCAAAAAAGCAATTTCCCAAAAATAATGTTAAAATTCAATAGCCAAAAAAAACCTAATTTTTTGGACCAAAAAAAAAAAAAAAAGCAAAAAGCCAAAAAAATTATGCAAACATAACAACATACATACCGTAAGGTGACAAGGAGCCTTTCTTCGGGAGGAATGGCACGCCGGAGCTGAGTGTCCCTTCTCCGGATGTTTCCTTCAACCATACCCAGCAAGTCAAGGAAGCTTTCCTGGGACATCCGTGTATAGTCAGCAAATTTCTCCGGGTTTTCCTGTAGCTCGCTGTACAGCGTGTGATATGCTCCACGGCTTGCCCGGAGTTCGATGATTGGATGCCTCCAAAACCGACGCCGCTGCCGTCTCTGCTGTCTCTCCCTCTCCCTTTCTTGCTGGCAACAAAAGACATACGCCTGAGAGAGAGCAATGTCAAGATCCAGCTTGAAGCGGAAATTATCCAGACGCAGGTCCATCTTGACACCGGAAACAGCAGCAAAATCTGATGAATTCAGCAGTACAGGGTCTATAAAACATTCCAATGACACACGCCCACTGGTGACCCATTGGTGGTCAAGGATTTTTCTATTGTGAAATGTCACACCTAAAAACGCATGCGCATAAAAAACGCAACCGCATGCAAAAACGCATGTAAAACGCAAGTAACACTGCGTTATTTTGACGCATCAGCGTGCGCATGAAGAAAAAAAAACGCACATTTGTTTTGCGTTTTTCTTTGCGTTTTTTATGCGCACGATGCGCTGCGCAAAAAAACGCTAATGTGAAACTAGCCTTAGCCCTCCTCACACAAACTAACTTCCCCTTACCTGGCCCCCAGAGAGCAGCTCCTCCCCCAGTTTTGGTTCAGAGCTCCCTCTGCTGGCCTGGAGTGGGAACCGTGCTGTGTGCTGCATTTACCTGACAGAGAGACCCTTTATTGATTCCAAGCATGGCATCACACTCCCTAGGAGGAAGGTAATGCCACTGTGGCGACCATACTCCTGGGGGCGCCGCACAGCCATCATGGCAAAGTTTGGGATGAACCTCCTGTAATATCCCACGATCCCCAGGAAAGCCCTAACTTGCTTTTTGGACAGAGGTCTCGGCCAAGTTTGAATTGACTCCACTTTATTGATTTGGGGTTTGATCTCGCCACGCCCCACTACATATCCCAAGTACCTGGCTTCTTCTTTACCCAAGGCACACTTCTTCAGGTTTATTGTAAACCCCGCCTCTCTTAGAGCACTGCTTGTACCTTTTTCTGGTGACTCTCCCAGTCCAGGGTAAAGATGACGATATCATCCAGATACGCGGCAGCGTATAGCTTATGAGGCACAAGGATTCTATCCATAGCCCTCTGGAAGGTCGCCGGAGCTCCCTGCAGGCCAAACGGCATCTGGACAGACTGGAAGCACCAGTCTGGTGTAGAAAATGCAGTCTTCTCCTTGGCTTCCTGTGTCATGGGGATCTGCCAATATCCCTTTGTCAAATCCAAGGTGGTTATGTACCTGGCAGGTCCAAGTCTCTCGATGAGCTCATCAACGCATGGCATGGGATATGCGTTGATCTTGGAGACCTCATTCAGCTTCTGGTAGTCATTGCAGAACCTCCATTGATCATCAGGTTTTGGGACCAGGACAATCAGGCTCGACCAACCACTCTTGGATTCCTCAATGACCCCGAGCTTCAACATATGCTGTGCCTCCTTGGGGATTACTTCTCGACGGGCCTCTGGAATTCGATAAGGCTTCACATTCACCCGCACATGTGGCTCTGGCAGAGCTTGGTGCTCAACGACCTTCGTGCACCCGGCAACTATGAAAACAGGTCTGTTGTGAGCTCATCTGTTCATTCATCTTTTGTGTCCGAGGATCTCCCTCTTCTGGTGAAGGAAGGTAGTGAGGCTGATTACCAAACACCTGATCAGGTGGATGGTGACTGGGTAACGGGAACTTCTGACTGGATATAAGGCAGCTGACGCCCTTCTGAGTCGCTGGTGATTTCTCTGCTGGATTCTTGGAGACCAGTCTGATTCCTGCTTCCCAAAGATAAGTTTTTGCTCTTCTATTGAACTTATTAGTTTTGGTTTTGTTTACCTTGTTTTTTGGAGTTCAGACATCCCCGGCCGGGGGGGTGCTGGATTCTTTTTCCTTGATCAGTGTTCTCTTTTGCTCTGTTTCCAGAATATTCTGAGTGCTGATATAGGGTTTGAAGTCTAGTGACTTCAGGGTCCTTTTTGCTTATCAGTTGTGTTGGTAATATTTTTTAGCAGGGTTTTCTCGGATTGCAGACAGCAGCTTTTCTCTCCTGTCTTTTTTAGTTACCTTGGGCCCCATCGTTTGCTCAACCTATCTTTCTATCTGTGTTAGTGTTTTCATCTTGCTTCACCGTCATTATATGTTGGGGGCTGCCTATTGCTTTGGGGTCTGCTCTGGGGCAGTCAGTTTTTCCCTTCTCTCTCTTTAGGCTTATGTAGATCTCCTGCTGTGACGAGGTGTCTAGGATCACCGTAGGAACACTCCACGGCTACTGCTAATTGTGTGATAGGATTAGGGGTCTGCAATCCGTTAGTTTCCAACCTCTCTGATTTTCTGGGCTGAGCTTGTGTTTTGTTTTTTCCTCCTCGGTGACTCAATCATAACACAGGTCCCTGTTTTTCTGGAGCAACTCCCGGAACTGCTGTTTTCTGGGCCTTCGATAGCGTCTCCGCTATAGTAACCCCTCCAACCTCACCTTCTGGGTTGCCCAGCGAGCACGGAGTTACCGCTGGCTCTCTATCTTGCCATGGCTTGATGAGGTTGACATGGTAAACCTGGTATGGTTTCCGTCTTCCTGGTTGGTGAATCTTATAGTTTACCTCCCCAAGCTTCTCCACGACCTCATATGGCCCTTGCTATTTGGCCAAGAACTTTTTCTCCACTGTCAGAACCAGCACGAGACCTTGGTCTCCCGGATTGAACTGCCTCACTCTTGCTGACCGGTTGTAGACCCTGGCCTGAGCTTCTTGTGCCTGGCGGAGGTGTTCTTTCACGATGGGCATTACTTTTGCAATCCTCTGCTGCATCAGTGCCACATGCTCAATGACGCTTCTGTGGGGCGTGACTTCGGCTCGAAGGGCGAGAACCCCGTCGAGGCCTGGGGAACTTCATGGATTGAAAACAGCAGACATGGTAAGTGACAATCCCAGTCTCTACCGTCTTTCTCTATGGCTTTTCTTAGCATGCTCTTCAGTGTCTTGCTAAATCTCTCAACAAGGCCATCTGACTGCAGATGGTACACGGAAGTCCTCAACTGGGAGATTTGCAGAACCTTGCACAACTCCCTCATCACCTTGCTCATAAAAGGTGTCCCCTGGTCGGTCAGGATCTCCTTCGGCAAACCCGTCCTGGAAAACACATGGACCAACTCGCCAGCTATACTCTTCGTGGAGGAATTTCTCAGGGGAATTGCCTCAGGATAGCGTGTCGCATAGTCCAGTATGACTAATATATACTGATGGCCCCGGGCTGATTTAACTAAGGGGCCAACCAATGGCAATTCTCTCAAATGGCACCTCAATAATGGGCAATGGCACAAGGGGCTTCCGAAGATCAGAGGTGGGGCAGTTGACTGACATGTAGGGCAGGACCTGCAATAGTTTACTATTTCCCGGTGACACCCAGGCCAATAGAGCCTCTGCACGACCCGTTCCTGCTTTTTTTCCACCCTCAAGTGTCCCCCCAAGAAGTGTGAAAGGGCCATGTCCAACACTTTCCGTCTATAGGTGACAGACGAGCAATATGGCGGAAATGCGCACGCGGGTTGAATGTCACCCAAGTGCGCTAAGCAATCTCTGTTTGCTCACAGAGATGTCAGCAGAGGTAAACGCAGAAAGGCTGAGCCTGTTAGTGTCACAGGTCTCAGGTAAAAGCACACATGGTATCTGGTCACAGGAGCAGGACCCAAAGCAGAGGAGCTGCGTCTGTCTAGACCTACCGTGCGTGCGGCGTCGCTACTGCGGACGCCAAAGAGGGCTGCAACTGCAGCGCAGCATAGGACACTGCCGCTAGTTGACAAAGCAAGGAAGCAGGCGCAATGTCGGACGCTAGCACTGTGGATGATGCTGTAGCGGCTTGTGGCTTGCCACGCGCTGGCGCTGACTCTAACACTAGTTCCCTGTCCACATACGTAATGTCAGAGGGAGGGGAATCATAATGAGTCATTCGCAGGTTCATACACCCATCATCATTCACACAGTATCAACTAGAGACTATACTAGCGCATGGACGAACGACCATGCGTGCCTTTTATAGTCGGGACCTTCCAGAAGCTTCCAGATCTCCGAGATGGACCAATGAGATCTGGAACAGGACCTGGGCACATGACTCCTGATCTCCAATGGGAGATCGTCTCGTGGGCATGGCCAGTAGAACAGAGGTACTTAGTCTCTGGAGTGATTTGCTGCAAAGCAATCTCCTCTGCAGTAGATAAACAGCAGGAGACCGCAGAATGTGAGGCTCTGGATTCCTGCAGAGCAGATGCAGAAACCTGACGCCTAACATTACCCCCCTCCTAGGGCCCCCTCCCCCCTGAACCTTCCAATCCACCACTTTGTGCCCATCAGAGGCATAGGCCTCAGACTCGTCCGAAGGCAAGTCCCGGTAGGTGACTCGGAAAACCGGGACACGTGGAAGGCATCAGAGGTGGCAAGATCGCCAGGTTTCAGAAGGGACACGTGGGAGACAGCGGGAGCGGCAAAATTGCCAGGAGCAGAAGTTGAAGTGGAACGCCGCAGTGTGTCAGCGGGCGTCTTCACACTCTGTTTAAGGAAGCTGTTCCGAGCACAAGAGGCGCATGCCCAAATATATTTTGTAATGTCCCGAGCCCTGCGCGGCCACCAATAAGACCCTGCCAGGAGTTTTGTGGTCTGCATGTAGCCACAGTGACCACCACCCTGTATGCGTGTGCCCACGTGAGAACCTTCGGCTGAAGGCGAGGGGGGACAAAGGTCTTGCCCGGTGGCCCAGAGTTTGGCCATTGCGGGGCCCCGTTATCCTGGGGAACAGAGTGCTGACAGTGGTAACCGCAAGTGGAGCTTAGTGCTGGACGCGCCTCGAGACTGGCGCGAGACACCTCCATGGGCTCTGGGAGTGAACACTCTGGCTCAGGTAATTCCAGAGGTTCAAAAAGGTTGGGAGCCGAAGTAACCTTCCGTCTGGATTGAGCACGCTCCAGCCTGCGCTACCAAAAACGGAGATCAATGTGGGGGGCAATGGCAATCAGCTCTTCCAGACTTACAGGAACCTTTCTGGTAGATAGAGCATCCTTAAAATGCTCTGCTAAACCTCTCCAAAACACAGGGATGAGGGCTTTATCAGACCACTCCAGCTCGGAAGCCATTGTCCGAAAAAGAACGGCATACTGGCTGACCGAGAGAGATCCCTGAGTTAATGCAAGTAGCTGATGAGAGGTGTCGTGCGTGACCCATGGTCCCAGGAAGACCTGCTTGATAGATGTTAAGAACTGAGGAGCGGTCCGAACCTCTGGGTCACCACGTTCCCATAGTGGCGAGGCCTAATCCAACACCCTGCCCGACAGAAGGGAAACAATAAACCCCACCTTAGCCCGTTCCGTAGGGAATCGCGCAGCCAGTAACTCCAGCTGGATAGAGCACTGGCTCACAAAACCCCTACAGGAGGCACCATCGCCAGAAAATTTATCGGGCAATGGGAGGCGGGAAACTGTCGGCGCAGGGGAGGACGTGGACATACGTGAAACCACCTCTGCGATTGCCTGTACAGCAGCTTCAGTAGACTTCGCAGCTGAGATAGCACTCTCAAGAGTAGGCAACCGGCCCTCTAGCTGCCGAATGTACTGTAGGAGTTGCTGCTGATCTGCCATTACTAGCCAGACCCTGGCGCGCTAGTACAATGTTAGGAACGGCGGAACGCACTAAATAAAATAAATAATAAAGTGCGTTTGCCGCTCGGGGTCCACCAAGCAGTAGGTGTGAACACTGCTGCTAAGTAGTGACAGACAAGCAATAAGGCGGAAATGCGCACGCGGGTTGAACGTCACCCAAGTGCGCTAAGCAATCTCTGTTTGCTCACAGAGATGTCAGCAGAGGTAAACACAAAAAGGCTGAGCCTGTTAGTGTCACAGGTCTCAGGTAAATGCACACACGGTATCTGGTCACAGGAGCAGGACCCAAAACAGAGGAGCTGCGTCCGTCTAGACCTACCGTGCGTGCGGCGTCACTACTGCGGACGCCAAAGAGAGCTGCAACTGCAGCGCAACATAGGACACTGCCGCTAGTTGACAAAGCAAGGAAGCAGGCGCAATGTCGGACGCTAGCACTGTGGATGATGCTGCAGCGGCTTGTGGCTTGCCACACGCTGGCGCTGACTCTAACACTAGTTCCCTGTCCACATACGTAATGTCAGAGGGAGGGGAATCATAATGAGTCATTCGCAGGTTCATACATCCATCATCAGTCACACAGTATCAACTAGAGACTATACTAGCACATGGCCGAACGACCATGCCTGCCTTTTATAGCCGAGACCTTCCGGAAGCTTCCAGATCTCCGAGATGGACCAATGAGATCTTGAACAGGACCTGGGCACATGACTCCCGATCTCCAATGGGAGATTGCCTCGTGAGCATGCCCAGTAGGAGAACAGAGGGACTTAGTCTCTGGAGTGATTTGCTGCAAAGCAATCTCCTCTGCGGTAGATAGACAGCAGGAGACCGCAGAATGTGAGGCTCTGGATTCCTGCAGAGCAGATGCAGGAACCTGATGCCTAACAATAGGGGCCTGGTACTATTAACTGCTCTACCAACTCCTCCCTTATTTTCGGGACGCGGTATAACAACTTCCCACTCATCATAAAATAGGGAAATCTTGTGTCCGCCCCTGACTCCTGTGCAACCCCATTAATGACGATGATATTGTTAAAGGCTTCCCTCAGGGTTGGGTCCCTATGTTGGCCAGTCCCAAAATTCTCACGGCCACCCCTAACTCCGGAATGTCAGATACAGGGGACACTTCCTCCTCATCCCCCACAAGGACACAAAAAGAAAACCCGTCTGCCTATGGTGGTGGCAATACCTTATTAGGGGTCATTGGTTCCCTGCTCTTGCTAGCAACCTCAGAACCCTTCCCCATAGATCCCAAAACAGACAGAAATCCCGGCCTATAATTATAGGATGCAACAAGTCCCGAATGACGCCAACTTCATGGGACTCGGTGCCATGCGCTGTTTCAATGTTCACTCTGGCCATAGGGTAGTCCTTTGCATCACCATGTATGCACCGAATGCCGACCTTTTTACCCGGGAGTAGGTTGAGAGGAAAAATGGCCCTTACAAGGGTCACCAAGCTCCCGGAGTCTAGCAGCGCCATTACTGCTCGACTGTTCACCTTCACAGGACACGCTTGAGGCCCCTCATTAAGTGGAGACTTCACACTGCAGGCTGGGTATGCATAGTATGAACTACGGTGTCCCATGCTGCAGTCCATCTGCTCGGTGGTCTGGGGACAATGCGCAGCTATATGTCCTGGCCCGTGGCACTTCCAACAAATGATATCATCTGTGGGGACCTTGGGCACCGCCTCCCCCCTTTTGACCTTGGACACCCCACCCCTTTTTGGGACTCCGTCCTCTGCTGGAGCCCCCAATACAAAATGGGCTGCTTCCCCAAGGAGCCTTCCATCCCCTGGTATCTCTCGACCAGTCCAACCAATTCATCGGCATTCTGGGGATCACCCTGGGCAACCCAAGTCTGTAGGGGTCTCGGCAGGGAATGCACAAACCAATCCATTACCACTCGCTGTACCATCTGTGTAGGAGTAGAAAACTAGAAAACTCTGGCTGCAGCCATTTCTGGACCAGGTGCAACAGGTCGAACATTTGGGAGCAAGGCGGTTTGTCCCGGTGATAGGCCCAGCGGTGAACTTGCTGTGCCCTGACAGTCATTGTCACCTCCAACCGTGCGTGAATCTCGGCTTTTATTTGGGATACTCCTTGGCGTCTTGCAAAGTCAAGTCATAGTACGCCTTCTGGGGCTCCCCCGTCAGGTATGGCGCCAGTACCTCTGCCCACTGCTCTGGCTGAAGTTTTTCCCTCTCAGCCACCCCCTCAAATACCGTCAGGAAGGCCTCAACATCATCCTCAGGGGTCATTTTCTGCAATGCGTGTCTTACCGCCTTCCCGACGTGGGTGTCATCAGCCAGACCTGGGGTTGGGGCACTCGTCCTGCCCTGGATGGCAGTTGCCAGAAGCTGCATCTGCTGCCGTTGCTCCTGCTGGCTCTGTTGTATCTGTTGCAACAACAGCCTATGTATACACCAAACAGATCAAGGAAGCATATTGCCATAAAATACATATTGCTTTATTGAAATACATACAAAAGACACAGACATCATAAAAAGAGAGGGGTATATCAATGAATATCACAAATACATATGTATTAATTAGATGTAGAAAGTGTATACCAGAGGTAATGTATAAAAAAAATCATAATAAAATACATCCAGTATGGAGCATAGGGGGCATACAAGACACAAAAAATCATAGGCGGAAAGACTGTAGTCTACTGCAATAGTGGTAATGCCTGACAGAGATGCTATGTGAGCATCCAAGATTATGAAATAATGTGTTAGGTACAGCCCACACAGTAAACCCTGAAATGGAAGGGAGGCTCTCTACAATCTATGTAAACATGTCGCCAAATTCAGTGCATATCACTGACTAAATTTTGGGCAGAAAGCATATGATAAAAATGTGCTAATAGTTAGTATTAATCTGCTACAATAGCAATAGCACAGAAAGCATATGATACAAATGTGCTAATAGTTAGTATTAATCTGCTACAATAGCAATGACATTGGACAATAGTATTCCAATGGCATCCAAAATCATAAGATAATACATTTAAATATGGCTGAAGTAGTAAACATGAAAGTGAAAATAGAGAGACTCACTCCAATATATGTAAGTATGCCGCCAGACTCAGTGCCCAACACTATCTTGATTAGGGGCAAAAGATATTTGTATACTCAAAGTTGAATGCCATCAAAGCAATATAATTAACAACACAGATGTGCACATGGCATATATTCCCCTTTTCAGAGTGTGTGACAGCAGCCCCATAGAAAAAATGAACATATTACCGGTGATACCGCGATCCCTGATGCGCGTTTCGCCTTAGCTTCGTCCTGGGAGGTAAGTGAGTATGGCTACGAGGTGCATAAGGGCATATATAATGGCATGATTACAACAGATCTCTCACAGCTGAGAAGTCACCCAGTGCCCGGCGTGTGACGTCATCATGGCGCGCGTCTCCCGGCCATGCAGCCACTCCCCATCAGACACGTCACGATGTGGAGACGGCTGGGTTAGGCCAGGGAGAACGCGCTACCAAGGCAACGCACCACGCTGCAGGGTGACGCTGCGGACAGGCAAGCCACTCCTTCGCCCGACGTGTCAGGGCAGAGAGGCGGTCTTGGCCCGTCGAGCAGACGTTTCCACACAGAGTGTGCACTAGGGTGACCGCAAAAAATCGATGTCGGAATTTTGTCCGTCTGGACCCCACAAAACGATTCCCCTTTCCAGATATTGAGATAGCCAAAATTTGAGCTCGATCAAACGACGTTAACCCGTGCCGCTCGTCGCTCAAAGTTTGAAAAAAATCCAAATTTTTGGCCAAAAAGCTGACATATGGAGCCATAACTCCAGAACGGTAAATAATAAAAACACGCTTAATATCTCAAAAGAAAGCTAATGTTCTTCAAAATTTATATTTTATACATAATTGTTGTTATTTTAAGTCAAACTGAGTTACAACAGCTTTTAGCCCCAAGAACGTGACCTGGTACCACTAGGAGCAATGGAGCATACTTCGTATATTTTGTTATTAAGTGATAAATTTTGTTTTTTTTTGTATATTTTTGAGTTTAAAGTAGAAATATAACAAAAAAACAAGTAATACTGATAAGTCTAATGACATTTTTTATTTTAAAATAAAAAAAATGAGGTATATAATACATACAAAACAGACACAGAAAAGATACAGACGTAGTACCTACATGAGTTGATAATTTTACATAGTTATCTAATCTATTCTAGAGCTTTTGTTAAAGTAGTTTTTGAAACGTCAGAATATAATGTTCGGCATTTGCTTACAACTTGCAGGACATATTGCTTTTGTTCTTCATCTTTTGTCAGAAGGTCGTTAAAGTCGGTTATTAATTTAACACCACGCTCAGCCATATCATTAACTACTTTTAATGTTTTGACAATTTTCAATCCTTCTTGGAAGTCATTATTTTGAGGCCAGGTGTTTGGATTTTGTCTTAGGAAATCTGTTTTTATATTAAATCGGTCAAAGAATGTAAATGTTTCTTTGGTAAGTAAATTTACCAATCCTCCATCAACTACCTCTTTTAATTTTTCTTTCCTAACTTTTGGATTTACAACCCTAGCATGCTCTGATGGTTCATCTGTGATACTGAGCAATTTATTAGCCATTAACAACTTTTCATCGTCTGTAATGGCGGGATCAAAAAACGATAATCCCACCAACTCTGCATTCAAATACCACAAATGGTTCTAAAATTTGGTCAGGGCTATTTCTGCAATGTCGTTGTCACATTCTTTATAGTCTAACAGACTATGCAAAATACCTAAATCTTGCTTTGGCGCAAGATGAGCTTTTGGAGCATTGAACCAAGCTTTACAATAAATTTTAACAAGGAAAACAGAAATGGCACGCACAGAACTTTCTTCTTCTTTAGACATCTTAAATTGACGACGAAAAATGAACATTTTTAAGCAGTAAATAGCCTTTGCCATCCACCTAGCGTGATGAATGGCTCCTGGAGTTCTAAAACCCACAACATTGCCGTCTAGTGATCCAACAAATACGAGAACCAACTACAACAGTTCCTTGTAGTCATCTCTGGGGTGGCTCTCAGTTAATTTGGTCTCGAATTCAGCAGTAACATTTGCAATTACTTCTGGAGTTAGCTGCTTTTGTATTAGATTGTCACTGATACCTGTGTCGTATTTTCCTTTGTCTATCTTGGGCCACGCAGTGAGGAATCTTTTGAAAATGTCTCGATGAGGTCCAGTGGTTGATCCCATTTTTGTGTCGAATACGCCTCTTAACATAATTTCCAAGATATGGTGACGGCAAGCTAGGTGTAGCAATCCTCTTCCTAACATTTGCTCCAATAGGACGCATGCTCCTTTGAGTCTTCCCGTGTTCGATGCTGCAGTGTCGAAGCACATCGCCTTGACGGTGTTGGGAAGACCCCATTCCTGTAGGCATTCATATATGGCTACGGCTTGCTCTTCTCCAGAGCTGCTTGCTGTTACAGGAACTCCCAGCAGCTGTTCCTTTTCGCCATATGAAATAGCAATAGCTATTCGCTCACATTCCTCATGTTTTAAAACACCCGGTAACAGTTTACCATCCCAATCGACAACCACGGGCTCTTTTTCAGGAATGTTTACTTTATCTAAAAAAATTTTAGTATATTGTTCTCTGAACATTTGCCTTCTAGAATGTAATAAAGTTTTCGAGACTTTGTACTCAAGAGGGTCAAGGTTTAGTGCTTCTAGAGTAGCTATTAAAATTCTCGTGGCATTTCTGTCGGATACCTTACATCGATCTAACACAATGGATAATTTCATGTTTAAAATCTCTTTAACGCCCCTTGCAAATGAAACTTTCATCCTCTTGCTCTCAGATGGTCCTGGATCTTCTGCAGTTTCTTCAGGGATGTCCATTTCCTCCAAGCTCTCAAGTTCCTGGTAGATGCTGTCCTCTTCAGTATCTTCTTCTTCTTTTCCTTCTTCGAGCTTGTCTTCATCATCCGTCTCTAAGAAGCAACAAAAGAAAGAGAAAAAAAAGACTATAAAAACTTGTCGTTTTAGCAGAATAGTAATAATACATAGGTACTAAATTACCTACTTCTAATTATCAATAGGTATTATTTTAAGAATATAAACTCAATCATAAAGATGCCAAATGATGCTCTCATGTACAATTTTCTTTCAATTATAATGAAACTATTTACTTATTTGTTTATCTACTTTTTAGAATAATAATAATAATAATAAAATAAACTCACCAATATCAAAAGTTTCTTCTTGGATTTGTCGGTTCATTTTTGCAAGTTCCTTTTGCGCCTTGATTTCTTCAGCTCGAGACAACTTGAGATCCACTCCAGCCATGGAACCTGGGCGGCCCTTCTGCCTCTGTTTCACGAGAAATGCCTTATCTTCTTCCAATTTCATCAGAGCCAAGGCATCTTGTTGAGCAATATCAAAGAGATCATTCAACTTTTCAACAAACTGTTTAAATTTGTTCTTGGCCGTTTCCGATGTTTTCTTCCGGTCTTTTTGAAGACTTCTCCACTCGGCGTGAAGTTTTTCCAGCTTAGTAATTGCATCTTGCTCATGTTTAGTCGGGATTCGAGCTTTCCCCCCAAAAATGAACACTTCTCGTATGGTCAGTTTTGCTGATTCTCTTACAGTTAATTTCACAGTACGTAAATGATAAAATAAAGCACATAAGACTTGACGATTTGAGGGTAGTTTACAACCGGTGATCTGGTGAATGGGATAGCCCACAAGAAATAATTTATCCTTGTTCCGGCTTTGTACACCTGATGTGAATGCCATTTCAGAGTCCAATAGGTAAATAACAGTTAACTAGAAAAACGAAACAAAATATAATACAAACTTTAATTTCAATAAAATATTTTCAAATATCTTTTAAAATAATACTATAATATCGCGCATCACCCCTACTCTGGAACTCTCTACCACAACATATCAGACTCTCACTTACCATCGAAACCTTCAAAAAGAGCCTGAAGACCCACCTCTTCCGACAAGCCTATAACCTGCAGTGACCACCGATCGACCAAACCGCTGCACGACCAGCTCTACCCTCGCCTACTGTATTATCACCCATCCCTTGTAGATTGTGAGCCCTCGCGGGCAGGGTCCTCTCTCCTCCTGTACCAGTTATGACTTGTATTGTTTAAGATTATTGTACTTTTATTATGTATACCCCTCCTTACATGTAAAGCGCCATGGAATAAATGGCGCTATAACAATAAATATTATTATTATTATTATTAATAGCTATAAAAACAATAACACACACACTTGGAAAATTTAAAAAAAACATTAAAATATCTTCACTGGATAATTGTTCGATCTAACCAGCTCAAAGGCACTTTAGAAACTAAACTGAATAAATAAAAGGTCGGTTGTACGCTGAGGTAAAATCACCACCCCTAAAATAGAAATTACATGCACCCTGTGTGTAACATATAAATTTTGAAGAACAACATTAGCTTTCTTTTGAGATATTAAGCGTGTTTTTATTATTTACCATTCTGGAGTTATGGCTCCATATGTCAGTTTTTTGGCCAAAAATTTGGATTTTTTTCAAACTTTGAGCAACGAGCGGCACGGGTTAACGTCGTTTGATCGAGCTCAAATTTTGGCTATCTCAATATCTGGAAAGGGGAATCGTTTTGTGGGGTCCAGACGAACAAGATTCCGACATTTTTTTCCCCCCATATGAGATCCGGTCACCCTAGTGTGCACAGTGCACTGGGTGATACACTAAAATGTCAGTATGCCAAAGGTTTAATGTTTTACCAACGGATAGAGAGCTTTTATACTCAAATGCATGAGATGCAAATGCATATAAGATGCAGAAATCGCCCTGCTAAATTGTGTTAGAGATCCATATACCCAATGGTCCCTCCATTTTAATGTATAATAAACAGATTATTTGTCATACAATACAGCACAATATAGAGAGCAATTCCAAAGAAGTATATATATATATGAAAACCATGCTGATAACCCCTACAAGATGGATTCAATATTGCCATTTCATTTGTACCAGTGGTTGAGAGTCTCTCCTACGTAAGATATTAATCACAAGATACAAGGGAAGTCATTATAACATGGAATATCCCCTAATCCTCAGTATATTGCAAATTATATAGTATAAAGTATATAGCAGTATGGAAATTAATCCCTAAGAAATGTATAACATGCATATTAAAACCTGAAAACACAGGCCTGTTACTCTATAAGGACACTTTCCTATAGGCACAATTAATCCCCTAAACAGAGTACATGAAAAATAATTGCAGCTAAAATGTCCATCAATTTTCAATATATTACAGGCTTCTCGGCACATAATGTGTCGAAATTGAAGGGATAAATCCCTCCAAAAGGTGTGTAATTTTTATTGTGAGAGCCTAAAGAGAACACATAAACATGCTGATGTATAAACCTTTTTGTTTAAAAAGGAAATCCCTAATTTTTGCATACAACAGTCCTAGGAGACAGACCACAGGATAATCAGGTTTTCTCTTGATTTCTCATGAATATGGACCAAATACTTTCGGATATTCTCCAATGTATGATGACTTGTAACAACTTCTCCAACAGTTTGCTTGAAGACGCCTTCCCAACCCATTGTCCATGCGCACCACATAGCAATGACGATATAAAAGATGATATACTGAGAATAAAACTAAGAATAAAAAAGTATATTAAAAACAAGTGAACCATCACCATATACCTATAGCATCCTACAGAAATGGGGCAAAGCTCAGAATCTCATTAAGTCCTCTTGGTTGGACCGTTCCCAGCTTGTATATCCACTCAGCTTCTTTTTGAGCTAATATTTTCCTCCAATTTCCACCACGATGGTCAATGTGGACCTTGTCTATCCCACAAACCCTAAGTAATTTGGGATTACTCCCATGGAACAATTTGAAATGTCTCGGAACTGGCTTGAGAGTTGTATTGTCCTCAGTCTCAGATGCATTCCTGATGTCCCTATAGTGTTCCCTTATTCTGATTTTTAAGGGTCTGGAGGTCATGCCGACATATATTTTTTCACATGGACATACGGCATAGTATACTACACCGACAGAGTTACAAGTGATGTGCTGCGTGATATTACATGTTATACCACCATCACTGGATAAAAAAAGAGAAAGTCTGTTTCATATTGGGACATGCAATGCACTCCTTGCACGGAAAAAATCCCCACTTGGGACCCTTGGACCCAAATGTTTTCTCAGACCTTTGGCCCGCACGATAACTGTGCACTAATTTATCCCGTAGGTTGCTTGACCTCCTATATGTGATAGAAGGATGTCTGGGGACATATTTTTCCAGGGTTCTGTCGGTCATGAGGATTGGCCAGTATTTGTCTAAAGCCTGCCTCATTTCATGCCACTTATCATTAAACGAAGAAATGAATCTCACTTTTTGTGTTTCTGTGGGCCTATGTTTTGGAACAAGTAGATCTGCTCGCTTTGCCTGATTAGCTTTTCTCATTCCTCTATGGATGCTGCGTCTGGAGTAACCTCTAGATGCAAACCTAGATGCAAGATCCTCCACTTGCCCCCGATATGCTTCCTCGCTCGAACAAATGCGTTTTGCCCTAAGAAATTGTCCTGTTGGAATTCCTTCCACCAATGGTTTAGGATGTGAGGAAGCAGCGTGTAGAATTGAATTTACCGCTGTTTCCTTCCGAAACATGTCCGTGTGGAAAAATCCATCTGGTCCCTTAAAAATTTTGATATCCAGAAAATCTATGTCAGACTGACTGTACTTGCACGTGAGCCTGACATTGATAGAATTGTTGTTAAGTATACTGAGGAAGCTGAGAAGCTCCTGTTCTGTCCCCTGCCATATCAGAAGAATGTCATCTATATAGCGGGCTCAGAACAGGACCTTCTCAATGAAGGCAACAGGGCGGGTGAAAAAGATGTCCCTTTCCCACATGCCCAAAAATAAGTTGGCGTATGAGGGGGCAAACGCCGCCCCCATAGCCGTACCTTGTTTTTGCAAATAGATAGTCTCTTTGAACATAAAATAATTGTGTTCAAGGGCAAATCTTAGTAATGTCACCAGTAAGCTGACAAACTTCTCATCATAATCAGCCATCATCAAATATGTCTGGGTGGCCCGTACACCATCCTGGTGTTGGATGGAGGTGTATAGGGATTCGACATCAAAACTGACGAGCCACATATCATCTTCAATAGGGATGCCCTTAATTTTTCTGAGGACATCGCTTGTATCTTTCACATAGGATGGCATCTCAGAGACTAGGGGTTTCAAATGAAAGTCCAAATATTTAGACACAGTTTCACATAAACTCCCATTACCCGACACAATCGGTCATCCAGGTGGAGTAGTGCAATTTTTGTGAATTTTTGGTATAAAGTATATACACGCCACCTTAGGGAATTCAGGTACAAGATTGTCCCTGAGCTCCCGATTAATCAACCCATCTAAGAAGACGCGTTCCAAAATTGTTTTAATTTCCTGCTGATATGCTGAGGTAGGATTAAAAGTCATTTTTTGATAACACCTCCCGTCCCTCAATTGTCTGAATGCCTCCTTCTCATATGCTGTAACGGGCCATACCACCACATTTCCCCCTTTGTCCACGGGTTTTATCACCACTTCTTTAAGCTTACTAAGTTCTTTAAGCGCTTCCCTTTGAGCAAAGGAAAGATTACCGTGTGAGACGCGTCTCGAAATTTTTTCAAATTCATCAGTGTCTAATCGTACAAAAATTTCAACATTTGAATATAGATTAAGAGGGGGAAACTTTTTTGGGACCGGAGGTTTAAACTTACCCTTGTTGGCAGGTCCTTCATTTTCTTCATTGAGTTCTTCCAAGATGGCAATGGGATCCATTTCTTTAGGACTCCATGTATCTCCATTACTGCCCTTATCATGTAATTTTTTAAGTATTAATTTTCGTGCGAACAAGTGGAGGTCTTTTATCGCTGTAAAACAATTAAATGGAGCCGTAGGTGAAAAGGAGAGTCCTAAGCTTAAAACTTCCATCTGTGGTTGAGTTAGCTGTAGCTCGGAAAGATTTATTACCTGAAGTCTGGAGGAAGTCAACGTCTCCATCCTCTTATCCCTTTTTCCATAATGTTCATTTCTTCTCTTATTGATACCACTATTGCAGTAGACTACAGTCATTCCGCCTACGATTTTTAGTGTCTTGTATGCCCCCTATGCTCCATACTGGATGTATTTTATTATGATTTTTTTATACATTACCTCTGGTATACACTTTCTACATCTAATTAATACATATGTACAGTGGGGCAAAAAAGTATTTAGTCAGTCAGCAATAGTGCAAGTTCCACCACTTAAAAAGATGAGAGGCGTCTGTAATTTACATCATAGGTAGACCTCAACTATGGGAGACAAACTGAGAAAAAAAAATCCAGAAAATCACATTGTCTGGTTTTTTTTCATTTTATTTGCATATTATGGTGGAAAATAAGTATTTGGTCAGAAACAAAATTTCATCTCAATACTTTGTGATATATCCTTTGTTGGCAATGACAGAGGTCAAACGTTTTCTGTAAGTCTTCACAAGGTTGCCACACACTGTTGTTGGTATGTTGGCCCATTCCTCCATGCAGATCTCCTCTAGAGCAGTGATGTTTTTGGCTTTTCGCTTGGCAACACGGACTTTCAACTCCCTCCAAAGGTTTTCTATAGGGTTGAGATCTGGAGACTGGCTAGGCCACTCCAGGACCTTGAAATGCTTCTTACGAAGCCACTCCTTCGTTGCCCTGGCGGTGTGCATTGGATCATTGTCATGTTGAAAGACCCAGCCACGTTTCATCTTCAATGCCCTTGCTGATGGAAGGAGGTTTGCACTCAAAATCTCACGATACATGGCCCCATTCATTCTTTCATGTACCCGGATCAGTCGTCCTGGCCCCTTTGCAGAGAAACAGCCCCAAAGCATGATGTTTCCACTACCATGCTTTACAGTAGGTATGGTGTTTGATGGATGCAACTCAGTATTCTTTTTCCTCCAAACACGACAAGTTGTGTTTCTACCAAACAGTTCCAGTTTGGTTTCATCAGACCATAGGACATTCTCCCAAAACTCCTCTGGATCATCCAAATGCTCTCTAGCAAACTTCAGACGGGCCCGGACATGTACAGGCTTAAGCAGTGGGACACGTCTGGCACATCACCACAGGTCCTTGAACACATATATAAGTATAGTGACATCCTTTAGTGCTTATGTGAACTAAGGAAAACACTCTGGGCTTACATTACAGAGACATGCCATCTCTGAGACACATACCTCCCATTGACTATACAACTCTTAGCCACGCCACAGGGGGTACTGTCACGATCCATTTTTGGATCTGTGGCAGATCTGGTTCTCAGATTAAAACTTTTTTCCTTTCAGGCATTGGGAGTTAATGTCAGTTTTCCCCCACTGCTCTGCTGGTGTAATTGCATTGCTGCTAGGTTGGCTGATGTGGGTGATGACCACTCCCACATCCTTTAAAAAGTCACCTGATGCATCAGCTGACTATTGGTGCTAGATCAATCTGCAATGACCTAGCTGGAGACAGGAGCTTCCTGGGTGCAGTGGTGCTTCAGATTAAAACGTTGTATCTGATGTCTTTATCCTGCTGTGTGGTGCTTTGCAGCAGAGAAAAGCTAAGGTTGGTGTCTGTCACGTCCCCCCTGTGTGTGTTATCTGCAGAGATGAGGCTAGTGCTCCACTCGCAAGGGCAGATCTAGGTGACAAATAGGGACGAGGTGTCCTGACGTCCGTAGGGGGAAGGAACTACATAGAGTGTTAGGTGAGATCAGGGACAGGCTCAGGTTGGAGCTCAGGAGGTGACGGTCCCTGATTCCCTATTGTCAGGGCCTCCCTCTCCCCTATCATTGGCATTGTGTTGTTTTGCCGTTTGGTGACCGACCAATCGTTGGGTCGTGTCGCACTGGTCAGTCACTCCGTGACAGCTTCTCTGACCTTTCCCGGCACCTGTGCACCGCAGTAATTTGCTCTGCCCTCAACAGGGCAGAGAAGTACGCCTGCGCAGGAGCGCGATGCCCGGGAGCAGGGCCGGCGTCAGCAAGTGCTGGGGCCCTGGCGAGACAGGTGTGCCCACTCACTCTGTCTGGGATAGCATACATAGCTTCCAACGTCGCCTACGGCTGTTCTCTTGTGTGCGGCACAGGACCTGTGATGAGGTCACAGGAGGGGAGGAGTCAGGGGTCACATGATCAGGAGCCTCTGTGTCTGCAGGACCCTGCTGTGCTGGTGGTCATCATGGTGCTGGATGAGGGAAGTTTATGTGTGGGTTCAGGAGGGGTTTACAGGGTGGATGTAGCAGAGCTGTGTGTGTACAAGGTGTATGGAGCAGAGCCGTATGTGTACGAAGGTGTACAGAGCAGAGCCGTGTGTGTACAAGGTGTACGGTGCGGAGCTATGTGTGTACGAGGTGTACAGAGCGGAGCCGTGTGTGTACAAGGTGTGCGGAGCCACGTTTGTACGAGGTGTACGGTGCGGAGCCCGGAGCCGTATGTATGAGGTATGCGGAGCGGAGCCCGGAGCCGTGTGGGTACGAGGTGTACAGAGCGGAGCCATGCGAGTACGAGGTGTACAGAGCGGAGCCGTGTGTACGAGGTGTACAGAGCGGAGCCGTGTGTACGAGGTGTACAGAGCGGAGCCATGTGTACGAAGTGTACGGAGCGGAGCCATGTCTGTACAAGGTGTACAGAGCAGAGCCGTGTGTGTACGAGGTGTGCAGAGCGGAGCCTGGAGCCGTGTGTGTACGGAGCATAGCTGTGTGTGTACAAGGTGTACGGTGTGGAGCCTGGAGCCATATGTGTACGAGGTGTATGGAGCGGAGCCGCATGTGTACGAGGTATGAGGAGCGGAGCCGCATGTGTACGAGGTGTGCGGAGCGGAGTCGCATGTGTACAAGGTGTGCGGAGCAGAGCCGCATGTGTACGAGGTGTACGGAGCAGAGCCGTGTGTGTAGGTGGTGTACGGAACGGAGCCCTGTGTGTACGGAGCTAAGCCGTGTGTTTACGGAGCAGAGCAGAGTCGGGTGTGTACGGGGTGTACAGAATGAAGCCGCGTGTGTATGGAGCAGAGTCACGTGTGTTCAAGGTGTATGGAGCGGAGCCGTGTGTGTACGAGGCATACAAAGTGGAGCCATGCATGTACGAGGTGTATGGTGGGGGGGAGCATTCATACCTCCCAACTGTCCCGGATCCAGAGAGAGAGCCTGCCCAGACGGGAGCTTACTTTTCCCGCGGACACAGGAGTACACGGCGGAGCCCCAAGGAGCACTTTAAAACTCACACGTGACGTTCTACCGGAAGTGACGTGCTGGAAGCTGACCAGAAATGAGGTAATTTTGGGAGGAGATTGTGACGGAACCATGGAGGCATTTCAGGGAATGCTGCAGATCCATCACCATATCCTCCTCTGACAGCGGGATCGCCTTGGAATCGGGGATGCCGGCCATGTGAGTGGATCATGATATGTCCTGCACCAGAAGGCTCAGGTAGGCACTACAATTGGAGCCGGGCTGCTATGGTATCTTTATAGAATATTTCATTCTCTCTCTGTTTCTTTCTCTCTCTGTTCTTTCTCTCTAATCTTTTTTTCTTTCTCTCTCTCTGTTCTCTTTCTTTCCCCTCTTTCTTTCTCTGTTCTTTCTCTCTAATCTTTTTTTTATTTCTCTCTCTGTTCTCTTTCTTTCACCTCTTTCTTTTTCATTCTTTCTTTCTTTCTCTGTTCTTTCTTTCCTCTCTTTCTTTCTCTCTCTCTGTTCTTTCTTTCCCGTCTTTCTTTCTCTCTCTCTGTTCTTTCTTTCTTTCATTCCCATCTTTCATTCTCTCTCTCTGTTCTTTCTTTCTTCCCCTCTTTCTTTCTCTCTCTGTTCTTTCCCCTCTTTCTTTTTCTCTCTACCTCTCTGTTCTTTCTTTCTTTCCCCTCCTTTTTCTCTCTCTCTTCCTGTTCTTTTTTCTGTCCACTCTTTTTCTCTCTCTGTTCTTTCTCTCTCCCTCTCTGTTCTTTTTCCCCCTCTTTCTTTCTTTCTTTCTTTCTTTCTTTCTTTCTTTCTTTCTTTCTCTCTTTCTTTCTTTCTTTCTCTCTGTTCTTTATTTCCCCTCTTTCTTTCTCTTTCTCTCTGTGCTTTTCTTTCTCTTTCTCTCTAATCTTTATTTCTTTCTTTGTGCTTTTTCACTCTGTTCTTCCTTTTTTTCTCTCTGTTCTTCCTTTTTTTTTTCTCTGTTCTCTTTTTCTTTCTGTTCTTTATTTCTTTCCACTCTCTCTCTTTCTTTCTTTCATACGTACACTACTAATCAATAGCCTCCTTCACATGAACGTGTTTTGCCACAGAGCGAGTGTCCGTGTGGATCACATGTGTGTCTGTGTGATCCACATGGAGACAAGTCCATTTTTGGCCAGCACCAAGGATGTCACACGGCATGAATCGTGGTATGTGTTAAAGGGGGGGCCCACTGAGACTCTTTTGCCCGGGGTCCTCAAAAACCTGGAGACGGCCCTGCCCGGGGGCCATGAAGTAAGCAGGAGGGCAGCGTCGCAAGAAGATGGGAGGCGCCAGACCTGCGACACCCATCAGACTGGACAACCCCCCTGGCTGAGTATAATAAAACTTATTTTTCTTATCTTTCAGGTTGAATCGGGGCTTATCTACAGCATTATACAGTAGAATGCTGTAGACAAGCCCTAAAAGACGGTGGCCGTGTCTAAAATATAACGCTCTAAAGGTACTGTCACACTTAGCGATGCACCAGCGATCCCGACCAGCGATATGACGCGGTCAGGATCGCTGGTACATCGCTATGTGGTCGCTAGTGAGCTGCCACACAGGCAGATCTCATCAGCGACATCACTGGGGACGGGGGTCGCTACTTACCTGTCACACTAGGCGCTACTGCGTCCTCCCGCCCGGCTCCACGCTCGTCTCTCCACAGGAAGCGCCGCAGGAAGCTGACGATGAGAAACAGTCCTGGACGTTCTCACGCGATCAGCGATAACTAACGGGGGAGCCGGTTGGAGGTAAGTATCAGACACAGCGATGTCGCTAGCAATATCGCTATAACGTCACAAGTTATAGCGATATTGCTAGCGATATCGCTTAGTGTGACAGTACCTTAAGCGTCACTCTGTCCGAAGCCTTTACAGACTGCAAAAGCGTGACGCGACAGACAGAATGAGGCATCCAGCGGTGAGGAGTGTGTATGGCGCCGGAGATGGCGGTACCGTACACACGGTATACCGCCATCTTCGGCGCCATACTTACATACTTACCTTACCAGGAGGAGCGTTGCCACGGCGCTTCTCTTCGGCTGGAGACCGGGGCAGGAGTGCGGCCGGAATCGCACATGCACACGGCGTGTGTCTTCAGCAATATGGCCCCGGACAGAATGAAGCCGCGTGTGTATGGAGCAGAGCAACGTGTGTTCAAGGTGTATGGAGCGGAGCCGTGTGTGTACGAGGCATACAAAGTGGAGCCATGCATGTACGAGGTGTATGGTGGGGGGGAGCATTCATACCTCCCAACTGTCCCGGATCCAGAGAGAGAGCCTGCCCAGACGGGAGCTTACTTTTCCCGCGGACACAGGAGTACACGGCGGAGCCCCAAGGAGCACTTTAAAACTCACACGTGACGTTCTACCGGAAGTGACGTGCTGGAAGCTGACCAGAAATGAGGTAATTTTGGGAGGAGATTGTGACGGAACCATGGAGGCATTTCAGGGAATGCTGCAGATCCATCACCATATCCTCCTCTGACAGCGGGATCGCCTTGGAATCGGGGATGCCGGCCATGTGAGTGGATCATGATATGTCCTGCACCAGAAGGCTCAGGTAGGCACTACAATTGGAGCCGGGCTGCTATGGTATCTTTATAGAATATTTAATTCTCTCTCTGTTTCTTTCTCTCTCTGTTCTTTCTCTCTAATCTTTTTTTCTTTCTCTCTCTCTGTTCTCTTTCTTTCCCCTCTTTCTTTCTCTGTTCTTTCTCTCTAATCTTTTTTTTCTTTCTCTCTCTGTTCTCTTTCTTTCACCTCTTTCTTTTTCATTCTTTTTTTCTTTCTTTATCTGTTCTTTCTTTCCTCTTTTTTCTCTCTCTCTGTTCTTTCTTGACCGTCTTTCTTTCTCTCTCTCTGTTCTTTCTTTCATTCTCTCTCTCTGTTCTTTCTTTCTTCCTTCCCCTCTTTCTTTCTCTCTCTGTTCTTTCCCCTCTTTCTTTTTCTCTCTACCTCTCTGTTCTTTCTTTCTTTCCCCTCCTTTTTCTCTCTCTCTTCCTGTTCTTTTTTCTGTCCACTCTTTTTCTCTCTCTGTTCTTTCTCTCTCCCTCTCTGTTCTTTTTTCCCCTCTTTCTTTCTTTCTTTCTCTCTGTTCTTTCTTTATTTCCCCTCTTTCTTTCTCTTTCTCTCTGTTCTTTTCTTTCTCTCTAATCTTTCTTTCTTTCTTTGTGCTTTTTCACTCTGTTCTTCCTTTTTTTCTCTCTGTTCTTCCTTTTTTTCTCTCTGTTCTCTTTTTCTTTCTGTTCTTTATTTCTTTCCACTCTCTCTCTCTTTCTTTCTTTCATACGTACACTACTAATCAATAGCCTCCTTCACATGAATGTGTGAAGGAGGAGCGTTGCCACGGCGCTTCTCTTCGGCTGGAGACTGGGGCAGGAGTGCGGCCGGAATCGCACATGCACATGGCGTGTGTCTTCAGCAATATGGCCCCGGACAGCGCTATGGGTATGCGCATACTCCGGCACCACACTCCTCCCCCGGCCTCCAGCAGAAGATGACAGTGCTGGAGCACAGGAAAGAAGGGTGAGTATAAATGTTTTTTGTATGTGTGTAGTTTAATAGGGGTGAGGGGACCATGCATACCAGGATAGGGGGGTGAGAGGTAGCATGCATACCAGGATAGGGGGTGAGGGGACCATGCATACCAGGATAGGGGGGTGAGAGGACCATGCATATCAGAATAGGGGGGTGAGGGGAACATGCATACCAGGAAAGGGGGATGAGGGGACCATACATACCAGGATTGGGGGGTGAGAGGACCATGCATAACATGATAGGGGGGTGAGGGGACCATGTATACCAGGAAAGGGGGGCAAGGAGCCCATGCATACCAGGAAAGGGGAGTGAGGGGACCATGCATACCAGGAAATGGGGGTGAGGGGACCATGCATGCCAGGAAAGGGGGGTGAGGGGACCATACATACCAGAATAGGGGGGTGAGGGGACCATGCATACCCGGAAAGGGGGGTGAGGGGACCATGCATACCAGGATAGTGGGGTGAGGGGACCATGCATACCAGGATAAGGGGGTTAGAGGACCATTCATACCAGGATAAGGGGGTGAGGGGACCATGCATACCAGGATTGAGGGGACCATGCATACCAGGATTGGGGGGGTGAGGGGACCATGCATACCAGGATTAGGGGGGTGAGGGGACCATGCATACCAGGAAAAAAGGGGTGACAGGACCATGCATACCAGGATAGGGGGTGATGGGACTATGCATACCAGGATTGAGGGGACCATGCATACCAGGATTGGGGGGGTGAGGGGACCATGCATACCAGGATTAGGGGGGTGAGGGGACCATGCATACCAGGATAGGGGGGGTGAGAGGACCATGCATACCAGGATAGGGGGTGAGAAGACCATGCATACCAGGATAGGGGGGGTGATAGGACCATGCATACCAGGATAGGGGGGTGAGAGGACCATTCATACCAGGATACGGGAGTGAGAGGACCATGCATATCAGGATAGGGGGGTGAGAGGACCATACCAGGATACGAGAGTGAGAGGACCATACATACCAGGATAAGGGGGTGAGGGGACCATGCATACCAGGATAGGGGGGTGAGAGGACCATGCATACCAGGATTGGGGATTGAGGGAACCATGCATACCAGGATTCGGGGATGAGGGGAACCATGCATACCAGGAAATGGGGGTGAGGGGACCATGCATGCCAGGAAAGGGGGGTGAGGGGACCATACATACCAGGATAGGGGAGTTAGGGGACAATGCATACTAGGATTGGGGGTGAGAGGACCATGCATACCAGGAAAGGGGGGTGAGGGGACCATGCATACCCGGAAAGGGGGGTGAGTGGACCATTCATACCAGGATAGGGGGTGAGGGGACCATGCATACCAGGATTGAGGGGACCATGCATACCAGGATGGGGGGGTGAGGGGACCATGCATACCAGGATTAGGGGGGTGAGGGGACCATGCATACCAGTATTAGGGGGGTGAGGGGACCATGCAACCAGGAAAAAATGGGTGACAGGACCATGCATACCAGGATAGGGGGTGAGGGGACCATGCATACCAGGATTGAGGGGACCATGCATACCAGGATTGGGGGGGTGAGGGGACCATGCATACCAGGATTAGGGGGGTGAGGGGACCATGCATACCAGGATAGGGGGGGTGAGAGGACCATGCATACCAGGATAGGGGGTGAGAAGACCATGCATACCAGGATAGGGGGGGTGATAGGACCATGCATACCAGGATAGGGGGGTGAGAGGACCATTCATACCAGGATACGGGAGTGAGAGGACCATGCATATCAGGATAGGGGGGTGAGAGGACCATTCATACCAGGATACGAGAGTGAGAGGACCATACATACCAGGATAAGGGGGTGAGGGGACCATGCATACCAGGATAGGGGGGTGAGAGGACCATGCATACCAGGATTGGGGATTGAGGGAACCATGCATACCAGGATTCGGGGATGAGGGGAACCATGCATACCAGGAAATGGGGGTGAGGGGACCATGCATGCCAGGAAAGGGGGGTGAGGGGACCATACATACCAGGATAGGGGAGTTAGGGGACAATGCATACTAGGATTGGGGGGTGAGAGGACCATGCATACCAGGAAAGGGGGGTGAGGGGACCATGCATACCCGGAAAGGGGGGTGAGTGGACCATGCATACCAGGATAGTAAGGTGAGGGGACCATGCATACCAGGATAAGGGGGTTAGAGGACCATTCATACCAGGATAGGGGGTGAGGGGACCATGCATACCAGGATTGAGGGGACCATGCATACCAGGATAGTGGGGTGAGGGGACCATGCATACCAGGATAAGGGGGTTAGAGGACCATTCATACCAGGATAGGGGGTGAGGGGACCATGCATACCAGGATTGAGGGGACCATGCATACCAGGATGGGGGGGTGAGGGGACCATGCATACCAGGATTAGGGGGGTGAGGGGACCATGCATACCAGTATTAGGGGGGTGAGGGGACCATGCAACCAGGAAAAAAGGGGTGACAGGACCATGCATACCAGGATAGGGGGTGAGGGGACCATGCATACCAGGATTGAGGGGACCATGCATACCAGGATTGGGGGGGTGAGGGGACCATGCATACCAGGATTAGGGGGGTGAGGGGACCATGCATACCAGGATAGGGGGGTGAGAGGACCATGCATACCAGGATAGGGGGTGAGAAGACCATGCATACCAGGATAGGGGGGGTGATAGGACCATGCATACCAGGATAGGGGGGTGAGAGGACCATTCATACCAGGATACGGGAGTGAGAAGACCATGCATATCAGGATAGGGGGGTGAGAGGACCATTCATACCAGGATACGAGAGTGAGAGGACCATACATACCAGGATAAGGGGGTGAGGGGACCATGCATACCAGGATAGGGGGGTGAGAGGACCATGCATACCAGGATTGGGGATTGAGGGAACCATGCATACCAGGATTCGGGGATGAGGGGAACCATGCATACCAGGAAATGGGGGTGAGGGGACCATGCATGCCAGGAAAGGGGGGTGAGGGGACCATACATACCAGGATAGGGGAGTTAGGGGACAATGCATACTAGGATTGGGGGGTGAGAGGACTATGCATACCAGGAAAAGGGGGTGAGGGGACCATGCATACCCAGAAAGGGGGGTGAGTGGACCATGCATACCAGGATAGTAAGGTGAGGGGACCATGCATACCAGGATAAGGGGGTTAGAGGACCATTCATACCAGGATAGGGGGTGAGGGGACCATGCATACCAGGATTGAGGGGACCATGCATACCAGGATGGGGGGGTGAGGGGACCATGCATACCAGGATTAGGGGGGTGAGGGGACCATGCATACCAGTATTAGGGGGGTGAGGGGACCATGCAACCAGGAAAAAAGGGGTGACAGGACCATGCATACCAGGATAGGGGGTGAGGGGACCATGCATACCAGGATTGAGGGGACCATGCATACCAGGATTGGGGGGGTGAGAGGACCATGCATACCAGGATTAGGGGGGTGAGGGGACCATGCATACCAGGATAGGGGGGGTGAGGGGACCATGCATACCAGGATAGGGGGGTGAGAGGACCATGCATACCAGGATAGGGGGGTGAGGGGACCATGCATACCAGGATTAGGGATTGAGGGAACCATGCATACCAGGATTCGGGGGTGAGAGGACCATGTATACCAGGAAAAGGGGGTGTCATGATCTCAGTGCGGGTTTGACTCGCACACGTGGGGTTAATGTCTGGAACCAGTGCTGATGACTGGCATTTCTGGGGTTAAAGGTTGTGATCCCGGTGCAGGCTTACCTGCACACCTGGGGCTATGATTATGGCCTCTCCCTGGTTCTGGGAGAGGCTTCTTATAGCCTCAGGACGCTCCCATCCCTGTCAGTTATACTCTTGCCCTTGGCATAGTGTGGTGACCCCTGAGTGTGTTTTTGCTGTGTTCTGGTTGCTTGATAATCTGTGTATGACTCGGTCTGTTCTCTGGATATTGCTTTGGATTCTGCTTGGTACCTTCTATGTCTGTTTGGTTTTGACTGCTGCTTGGCCCTGACTATCCGCTCTGTCTCATCCTTGGTACGTTACGGCTATCTCTGTGTATGATCCCCGTTTTGCCTGACTCTGAGTAATTCTGTATAGTGTCTTTCCATCTCACTAAGCAGGACGCTAAGCCCCGCCCCCTTGCAGTCACATGACCGTAGGTCCTGTGTCTGCTTGCTAAACTTCAGCATCCACAGGTCCTGTGCATCGGTACTTTCTGGCTGTACCTGACCCCGGTACCCCTATAGTGCGGGTGAGTCCCTGCTCAGCGGAGGCTGCACGTCAGCGCTGACAGGATCCTGACACTCAGGACACGCGCACTGGCTCAGTGAGCAAGTACAGTGCGGTGTTCCTGACAGGGGGGTGACAGGACCATGCATACCAGGAATGGGGGGTGAGGGGACCATGAATACCAGAATTGGAGGGTGAGAGGTACCATGTATATCAGGATAGGGGGGTGAGAGGACCCTGCATACCAGGATTGCGGGGTGAGGGGACATGCATACCAGGAAAAGGGGGTGAGGGGGCCATGCATACCAGGATTGGGGGATGAGAGGTAACATGCATACCAAGATGGGGGGGTGAGGGGACCATACATACCAGGATAGGGATAAGGGGGTACCATGCATACCAGGATAGGGATGAGGGGGTACCTTGCATACCAGGATAGGGATGAGGGGGTACCATGCATACCAGGATTGGGGGGTAAGGGGACCATGCATACCAGGATGAGGAATAGGGTGCCATGTATACCAGGATTGGGGGGGTGAGGGTACCATGCAAACTAGGATAGGGATGAGGGGTGCCATGCATACCAGGAGGGGGGCAGCACATACCAGGATGGGAGACCATATACCATTAAAAATGCTCACCACCCGGGAGTAGAACGGATTCATAGCTAGTATTATACATTGGCCAAAACTGCTGACAGGTTCGATTTAAGAAACTCCTCGGCAAAGTGTATCTCTCGGGAGCTGATCTATATTTTCTCTCGAACTGGGCTGCCGAAGGAGATATTGTCGGACCAAGGGACGCCCTTCATGTCGAAGCTCATGTGAGAGTTGTGCAAGACACTACAGAATTCATAACTTCGAACCTCAGTATATCATCCCCACACTGATGGACTGGTGGAGAGGGTTAACAAAACCTTGAAGGCTATGCTAAAGAAAGTAGTGGAGAAGGACAGCTGATACTGGGACTGTCTACTTCCTTACTTGTTGTTCTACATCAGGGAAGTTCCCTTAGCTTCCACACAAAATATGTGAGGAATGGGGAACAGGAGAAATCAACTAACCATTTGCATTCTCTTTCCAAGAATGAGTTCCACGCAAGGAGCTGCCTGGGCTTGGGTGTGGAAGTTCCAAAGAATGAAGAAAAAAAGGTACTCCAGCGTAGAAAAATATAAGACTACATCTTTAATTGAAAAAATTCATAAAAACAGGCACAATGCGGATAACATACAGACTCCAGAGCGCTACCAACCGACATGTTTCAATACTCCGGTCTTAATCATGGTTAGTATAAGTTGCCAGACTGGAGGCTTAAAAACCTTTTGTGAAGCAAAGAGGTGAAAAAGTCAGTGCTAATTATTAATTAAATCACAAGGTGAGTAGATTTAACTCTTTGTGAAAGCACTTAACATGCATGTACCATATGAAATAATAGCAATATATCATGAAAAGACAATATGCAGACACAAAATAATTACCGTTAGGGATGAGCGAGTAGTGAAGCATTCGGACTCGCTATACTCGTACCGAGTATACCATAATACTCGGGTATTCGGTACGAGTAGCGAGTCCAATGATAGTCAATGGAAAATGTGAGTAATTGTCTGCTGGACCCTACAAAGTGGTCTGGGGGGCTTAGGAAAAGGCTAAAAAATGTGTAAATGTTAAAAAAAAATGTATGCTGTAAACAAATGTATATAACATGGGGGCACCTGGTCAGGGGCTGCACGAGTGGTTTTACACCACTGCTTCACTAGAATGTACAAACACTATTTGAAGTCCTGTGGTTTTTTGCCGGGAGAGCGGGACTCGTATGCCACTTACGCAGTGCCAGTGATATATCAGAAGTGACGTAAGAGCGAGTGATGATGGAGGTAATCTTCTGACAGCTAAGTGTGTAAGTGGTCTAAGGACAGCAATCTGCCCTAGGGGCTGTGTTATGGTTAACGCAGGAAGAAGCCACCCATCATCATCTTCATCACAAGGGATTCACAATTTTAAAGCTTGGACTACTGTCCTTGTGCCACTGGCCAATGTGTAGGCATAGACATAGTGTCTTCAAAACATTAGCCCTAGGGGCTGTATCATGGTTGATGAAGGAAGCAAGACAGGTCTGAAGAGCCAAACAATTATGACGTAGCTAGAACTACTAGCATAGAGGTTGCAGTGCCCAGTGTCCAGGTATAGCCATATTGTCTCCAAAAATTAGCCCAAGGGGCTGTATCATAGTTAATGAAGGAAGCAAGACAGATCTGAAGGGTCAAACAATTATGACGTAGCTAGGACTACTAGCATAGAGGCTGCAGTGCCCAGTGTCCAGGCATAGCCATAGTGTCTCCAAAAATTAGCCCAAGGGGCTGTATCATAGTTGATGAAGGAAGCAAGACAGGTCTGAAGGGTCAAACAATTATGACGTAGCTAGTACTACTAGCATACAGGTTGCAGTGTCCAGGCATAGCCATAGTGTCTCCAAAAATTAGCCCAAGGGGCTGTATCATAGTTGATGAAGGAAGCAAGACAGGTCTGAAGGGTCAAACAATTATGACGTAGCTAGGACTACTAGCATAGAGGTGGCAGTGCCCAGTGTCCAGGCATAGCCATAGTGTCTCCAAAAATTAGCCCAAGGGGCATAATACCATGGTTGATGAAGGAAGAAGGGTCTCACTCTCATCACAAGTGCCTCCGATGGGAAATATTAATTAACGTAACATTGTTTTTAGCTTATTTACCACGAGGTACATGTGTCAGAAACAGGTTTTGAAAACATGTGTAAGAAGAAGAAAAGGGGCTTGCATGGGAAGGGTTGGACGTGATCACCAATTTTAAAAAAAAATAAAGCTTTGGGTGACTTTAGGTTGGGATATTGTCATCTGGAGGGCTTAAATACTTTGCGAAATCCAGTCCTTGTTAAATTTTATCAGAGTCAGCCTGTCTGCATTTTCTGTAATCAACCGTGTGCGTGTATCTGTGATGATTGCCTCATCGGCACTGAAAACACGCTCTGATATCAGACTAGCAGCAGGGCAGGCCAGCACCTCCAAGGCATAGAAGGAGAGGTCGGGCCCACTATGCAGCTTGGATACCCAGTAATTAAACGGTACAGAAGCGTCAGGAAGGACGCAGGTATGGTCACTTAGATAGTCGTTGACCATCTTGTTCAACTTCTCCCTCCTTGACATTGCTACTGTTCCAGGTGGTGATGAGCCGGTTTATTGAAGATGGCCCAGTTTGTGGACATTTTACCACCACCTCTTTTGGACCTCCTTGGTGTATCTCTCCCCATTAATAGATGCTGTTGCACAGAGATGGTATCTCTGCTAGCAGTGGTGTCTGAGGGTGCTGTTGCCATCAAATGATCGGCAATGGCCTTCTTGAAGGATTCCATTGTGAAACCCCTTGGTGACTGTAACAGTAGCGAAGGAAATTTGTCCTTGTACCGTGGGTCTAGAAAGGTGGCCAACCAGTATAGGTTGCTATTGAAAATGTGGGATTACACAAGGGTCTTGGCACAGAGTCAGATATGAAGTGTGCCATGTGTACCAAGCTGCAAAGAGGCAAATGTTCTGTGACCCCTGAAGGAGGAACAATACCCATCCTCTCCTCCTCCACCTCCTCCTCTTCAGCCCACCTATGCTGGACAGACATGAGACATGAAGCTGGGGTTGGGATTCCCCTCTGTACCACTGAAAAAAAAAGTCCTCTCCCTTCTCATTTTCATCATCATCTTCATCCCCCAATGTCACCTGATGATATTGGCTGGGCTGGGTAGGATCACCCATTGTGAAATCTTGCTCCATACCCAGCTGCTGGGCATGCAAAGATTCAATTTTTTTTGATTCTGCAGCGATTTTTTTTCAGCAGACATAGCATAGGGATGGTTTCACTGATAATAGCCTGATCACCGCTCACAAGCTTGGTGCAGTACTCAAAGTTATCAAGCACCTCACAAATATCAGCGATCCATACCCACTCAACAGTTGTTATGTGTCTTGGCTAAGTCTCAGTGTGACGGGCATGTTTAAGCTGGTATTCAGAAAGTGCCCTATGCTGCTCACTTACCCTTGCCAACATATTATATGTTGAGTTCCACCGTGTTGGCAGTGAAGAGTCTGAGATTTGATCTTTATCTCTCAATGGGAGATCGATATGCTGGAGGGTTGCCAGATTATTGGTTTGAGGACTACTCGAGTAGTGGTGGACAAACACACAGAGACAGGTTATGTATCTGCAGGATGCCCCACCTGCTAAATTTAATCAGGTATCTTATATTCTCATTTGAGTAGGCGGTTACATTACATCATCGTATTTCATTGGACAATTGATTATTCAACAGTAAGCATAAATGGTTTCAACCAATCATATTCATATTCTATAACCAATCAGAATGTCCTGTGTTGTTAATTATTAGTGTTTGTGCGGACGTGATGGAAACTTTAGTAGGTCTTGTGTAAGTTACACAAGACCCCAATATCAATCTCATTAATCTATCCTCATGATGGTTATAGCTCCGTTATCTGTGTTATTGAGGGTTACTAAGTGCTACATCCCCAGTATCTACCTAGCATGTGGACGTGTAGATTCAATGTCCAACTGGGTGCAGTAAGCTGTTTATCCATCATGTACAATTTCTTATGAAGAACAAGGTTATAGGTGTTTATCATCATGAGACAGCATTTTCATATACAGAGTGTGCCCCAGAAATACATTAATACTAAAAGGACTGTGAGAATCATGTGGGAATAGTGGATGAGGGCAGGTATATCTCGCCCAGATTCCTTTCCTATGTGGCCTAGTCTGGTCAGTATCGCACCTGCTTACTAATGGATAATGGGAGGTGGATATAAAAGGATGCAAGGTGGTTGTGCGAGTGTCTCAGCCTGGGAACACAGAGAGCCTGTCTGTGTGAGAGACACACGTGAGTGGAAGCAGTGCCCACTGCAACTGTGGTTTGGCTGGACGGGAGAAGCCCGCCAGTTGGTAGTTAGGTTGTCCATTGTTTAGTTAGTGCCGGACAGGCAAGGATTTGTTTTATGTTTTATTTCCTTTTGCATTGCTTTCACCGTTAATAAACCTGTCCCAGGGTCAGTTATACACGAATCCCAGCTCTGCGCACGAGTTTCATGTTGAACGCACGTGACCTTTGACCCCAGCAAAGGCGATCCCGGAGTGTTTTATCACATTGTGGTGGAGAACGCGGGCATCACGTTGCAAGCATGAGCATGGAGGACGTGGTGAAAGCGCTGGTACAGTCCACCGCCGTCCAGCAAGAAGCTAATCGGGTGATGATGGCCCAGCTGAAGGAGTTGGTGGACATGACAGCTACCAATCGTTCGCTTCTCCAGCAGGTGGCGCAGCGCCTGGCAAGCCTACAGGAGGTTAATCTGGAAGCCGAGTCGAGAGTGATTCATGTGAGTCGGTACTGGCAGAAGATGACGACCGAAGATGACGTCGAAGCATACCTGACCACGTTTGAACGGACGGCGGTGCGAGAAAAATGGCCGAAGGCACGATGGGCCGGCCTGATTGCCCCGTTTCTTTCCGGTGAGGCCCAAAAGGCGTATTATGACTTGGAACCTGAAGCTGCGCAGGACTTTGACAAATTGAAATCCGAGATCTTGGCCCGGCTGGGAGTGACGACCGCTGTCCGTGCACAGAGAGTGCATCAATGGACTTATCAGCCGGATAAACCACCGCGGTCACAGATGTTCGACCTGATCCACGTGACGAAGAAGTGGCTACAACCCGAGGTGTTGACAGCGCCAGAGATAATTCAGAGAGTCGTCATGGACAAGTACCTGAGAGCTCTACCGCCAGCCCTGAGGAAGTGGGTAAGCCATGGAAATCCTAAGACGGCAGATCAATTGGTGGATCTGGTTGAACGTTACTCCGTGGCGGAAGGACTCCGAGACGACGCTACCCCACCTTGTTCTTCATCATCTCCACGGGGAACCGGTAAGACTGTTCCAGGGAGTAGGGGAGATGGAAAAATCCCTAAGACAGTGGGGGAGGAAAACGGGACTGCCCGCACTGCGAGGCCGAGAGTAACAAACTATGGTCTAAGCAAGGGGCCCGTTAGGTGTTTCCGCTGCCAAGAGATGGGACATATTGCTGCGAACTGTCCAGTCACTACTGAACCCATGCAGTGCGACGTCACAGACTCTAAAAACCGCATGTCTATGGTGGCACGGGTAGTGAGTGTGAATGCCGGTCAAAAAGATGTGGAAAAACATTTGTGTGATTTAACTGTTGATGGCAAAAATGTGGTGGCATTGTTAGACTCGGGAAGTGTGGTGACTCTGGTGAAGGCCAGTCTGGTGTCAGCCCCGACTGGACCATCAGACAAATTTTCTGTAACGTGTGTGCATGGAGACACCTGTTCGTACCTCACCGCGGTCATATGCATTACTACTTCCTATGGGTCTGTGCAACATAAAGTGGGACTCGTCCCGGCGTTATTGCATGATGTTATCCTGGGCCGGGATTTTCCCCACTTCTGGCAATTGTGGGAGAATCAGTTGATGCCCTCGGGTAATAGTGTACATGATTCTTCTCCCAGGGCGCGTGTGGGTCCCGAACCCCTGGAAGAGGTCTGCCCGGAAGACTCGGGGGAAGAGTCTGCTGGAAATGACCTACAGTTCCCGTTTTCAGTCATGGCGGGTGATACGGAGGAGACCGGGGAAGAGGAGGAGGCCGACAGCCGTCCACCTCCCCGTTTGCCGGATTTGGAAGTTCAGAGAGATGACTTCCAAAGCGAGCAAATAAAGGATCCTACCCTTTCTCAGGCTAGGACAAATGTAAAAGTGATAAATGGGGTACCCGTTGAACCTGGCTCTAGGCTGGCATATCCTTACATGGTTCTGGAGAATGATTTACTCTATCAGATAGAGAAAAAGGGGGAAGATACGGTGCAACTATTAGTCGTGCCAAAACCCTACCAGCGGCAGGTGCTGGACCTGGCCCACGGACATGTGATGGGAGGTCACCTGGGAGTCCAGAAAACCACCGAAAGGATATTACACTGTTTTGTTTGGCCAGGCATGCATCACGATATTCGAGTATATTGTGAGTCTTGTCCTGACTGCCAAGCCTCTGCACCTAAGCCCCGGTTCTGTAGCCCTTTGGTACCCCTACCTATTATTGAAGTCCCGTTTGAGAGGATTGGGATGGATTTAGTTGGGCCCCTTCCACGGTCTGCACGTGGACACCAACATATCCTGGTCATCTTGGATTATGCCACTCGTTACCCGGAGGCCATCCCTTTGCGTAACACGGCCACCAAGACGATTGCCAAGGAACTGGTGCATGTGTTTAGTCGGGTCGGTATACCAAAACAGATACTCACCGACCAGGGGACCCCCTTTATGTCCAGGGTAATGAAGGAGCTCTGCCGATTGTTACAAATTGAACCGTTACGCACATCCGTGTATCACCCTCAAACAGACGGGTTGGTCGAACGGTTCAATAAAACTCTGAAGCAGATGCTGAGAAAGGTGATAGACAAGGATGGGAAGAACTGGGACTATTTACTTCCGTATTTGCTTTTTGCCATCAGGGAAGTACCCCAGTCTTCCACGGGATTCTCGCCTTTCGAGTTATTGTACGCCCGACGTCCTCGCGGACTGTTAGACGTTGCAAAAGAAACCTGGGAGGGTCAGGTCACTCCGTTTAAAACAGTGATAGATCACGTCACACAAATGCAGGACCGTATTGCGGCTGTTATGCCTATCGTCAAAGAACACATGATACAGGCTCAAGGAGCTCAAAAAAGAATCTATGATAGGGGTGCCAAGATCCGTACGTTTGCACCCGGAGATAGGGTGTTGATCCTGGTCCCCACGGTGGACAGTAAGTTCCTGGCAAAGTGGCAGGGCCCCTTTGAGATCAAGGAAAGAGTTGGTGAAGTAAACTACAAAGTATAACAGGCAGGTAAACGGAAATCTGAACAGATTTATCATGTAAATCTGATAAAGCCCTGGAAGGATCGGTCTGCCTTGTCAGCGGAGCTGGCCCGTCCTGTCTGCTCGCATACCGTACCGGAGGTACGGGTTGCAGAGACTCTCTCGGAGCGGCAAAAGACGGAAGTCAGGCAGTTTCTACTTCACAACCAAAAAGTTTTTCTCAGAAAAACCCGGGCAGACTATGTTAATGAAACATGACATCGTAACGGAACCTGGTGTCACAGTTCACGTAAAGCCCTACCGAAACCCGGAAGCGCGCCGTGAAGCCGTTTCCTGAGAAGTGAAGGCAATGTTAGAGTTAGGAGTCATTGAGGAATCGCACAGTGCGTGGTCCAGCCCAATTGTGCTAATTCCTAAACCGGACCGCACCATCCGGTTCTGCAATGACTTCAGGAAACTGAATGCGGTCTCAAAATTTGATGCCTACCCCATGCCCCGGGTCGACGAGTTAATAGATCGGTTAGGAAAAGCCCGGTATATTACGACCCTAGACCTAACAAAGGGGTATTGGCAGATCCCTCTGGTGGAGGCTGCCAGAGAAAAGACAGCATTTGCTACGCCGGAAGGTTTATTTCAGTATGTGTATATGCCGTTTGGACTGCACGGGGCACCGGCGACCTTCCAGAGACTGATGGATCGAGTCTTGAGGCCACATAGGCAGTATGCTTCGGCCTATTTGGATGACATTGTCATTTACAGCTTGGACTGGGAGACTCATCTCCAGAAAGTACAAGCTGTGATTGACGACCTCTGGGAGGCAGGTCTAACCGCGAACCCCAAGAAATGTCACATCGGGCTAGAAGAAGCCCGGTATTTGGGGTATGTAATTGGGAGGGGTGTTGTTAAACCCCAGGTTGATAAGATTCAGGCGGTTCAGGACTGGCCACAACCTGTCAACAAGAAGCAGGTGCAAGCCTTCCTGGGGATCGCCGGTTATTATCGCCGGTTCATACCCAATTTTGCAGCCATCGCTACCCCCCTGACGGATCTTACAAAAGGGAAAGACTCCGTCATGATTAAATGGAGTTTAGCGGCTGAAGAAGCCTTCCATAGCCTAAAACGGGCACTTTGCTCTCAGCCCGTACTGGTGACTCCGGACTTCCGCAGTGAGTTTGTGGTACAAACGGATGCCTCTGATACCGGTATCGGGGCCGTACTGTCACAAGTGAGGGACGGAGTGGAACACCCAGTCCTCTATCTCAGCAGGAAGCTGAATAAACACGAGCAAAGGTATGCAGTCGTAGAAAAAGAGTGCCTCGCCATTAAGTGGGCTCTAGAGGCCCTCAAATATTACCTGGTGGGCCGAAAGTTCAGGCTGATCACTGACCATGCCCCTCTCAAGTGGATGCACTTGAACAAGGAACGGAATAGCCGGGTGACCCGGTGGTTCCTTGCCCTGCAGGCCTACACTTTTACGGTGGAGCACCGCCCAGGGGTACAGATGGGAAATGCAGATGCCCTGTCCCAAGTGCACTGTTTGGCGGGTGTCATTGCTCGACCGGAGTGGTCTGAGCAGAAGGGGGGGATATGTGAGAATCATGTGGGAATAGTGGATGAGGGCAGGTATATCTCGCCCAGATTCCTTTCCTATGTGGCCTAGTCTGGTCAGTATCGCACCTGCTTACTAATGGATAATGGGAGGTGGATATAAAAGGATGCAAGGTGGTTGTGTGAGTGTCTCAGCCTGGGAACACAGAGAGCCTGTCTGTGTGAGAGACACACGTGAGTGGAAGCACTGCAACTGTGGTTTGGCTGGACGGGAGAAGCCCGCCAGTTGGTAGTTAGGTTGTCCATTGTTTAGTTAGTGCCGGACAGGCAAGGATTTGTTTTATGTTTTATTTCCTTTTGCATTGCTTTCACCGTTAATAAACCTGACCCAGGGTCAGTTATACACGAATCCCAGCTCTGCGCTGAGTTTCATGTTGAACGCACGTGACCTTTGAACCCAGCAAAGGCGATCCCGGAGTGTTTTATCACAGGACATATAGAATTCCCTATCAGCAGATCTCAAATGAGTCTGTGGTTTGGCAAATTAAATTGCTTTCGAAGCTCTGCAAGACCGGCAACAGTGGTTGAGAAGTGGCGGAAATGGGCGCAAATACGGTGCACCTTCTCAAGTAGGTATGGCAAGTCAGGGTATGTTTTTAGACATTTCTGCACCACTAGGTTCAGCACGTGAGCCATGCATGGCACATGTACAAGCTTCCCGATCTTTAAAGCTGCCACCAGGTTACGCCCATCGTCACAGACAACTAGACCAGGTTGGAGTTGTAGTGGGGAGAGCCACTGATCGGTCTGTTGTTTTATTCCTTGCCACAGCTCTGCTGCAGTGTGTGTGGTGTTTCACCTAAGCAGATCAGCTTCAGCAGAGCGTTTTGCGGCTTTGCCGATGCGCTGCTGCACAGCTCCCAACTTGGGAGTGATGTGGAGGGTAATTCAGCATAGTATGACGAGGCAGAGGAGGGAGAGGGGAGACTGGACGTATATGATGAGGCGGAAACCCTGATTGAGGTTGGGCCCGCTATTCGTAACGTGGGTAGGACATGTGTTGATGGTCCAGTTTGAGACTTTGTCCCACCCTCCACCAGGTTGAGCCAGTATGCCGTGACAGAGATGTATCATCCCTGGCCACAAGTACTTGTCCACGTGTCTGTTGTAAGATGGACCTTGTTATGGCGTTGGTGAGAGCACGCTTTACATTGTTTAAGACATGCTGGTGTAATGCGGGGACGGCACACCGGGAAACATAGTGCCGTCTGGGAACCAAGTATCGTGGGGCAGCCACAGCCAAAAGATCTTGGAAAGATTGTGTCCCTACAAGCCTAAACGGCAACATCTCCACGGCTAGCAACTTGGCAATGTGCACGTTCAGTATTTGTGCTTGTGGGTGCGTGGCTTGGTATTTACGCCTCCTTTCATACATCTGGGGCACGGACAATTGGACGCTTTCCTGGGACAAACAAGTGGATGAGCTTGTTGTGGCCTGTGTTTGTGCAACCGCCGCTTGTGAGCAAAATGTATGATGATCACCTGCTTCCTGCCCAGCAGATTGGAAAGGACGTATCACAGGCGACGTGACAGTGGTTTGACCCGCAGTCACAGACACTGATTTAGTACCCTGTTGTTCAGCCCAACAACTAGGGTGCTTGGCTGCCATGTGTTTCCGCATACTGGTGGTGCTTTGTTTGCCTTTGCCCTGGCCTCTGCTCAGCTTCCTATGGCAGATGCTACAGATGACAACATTTGGGTCAGAAGGACTATTGGAAAAAAATTTCCAGACAGAGGCTGGAAATTTGCCTTGACTTGGGGCACAGAGGGATTGCTCTTGGAAACAGTTGACACACTTTGCACTCTGCTCAAACCAGTAGCCCTTGGTGCCTTTGTTGGTGTTACATATCCACCTTCATCCTCTGTGCTGCTGTGCCAACGGCCCAGGTTGGATCGGTGGTCTCATCATCGACCACCTCGTCGTCCATGTCATCCTCCTTCCGTGTTGATATTGGCGACTGGCCAGACAGCAACTGTGTGTCATCACCTTCAGCCTCCACCTCTTCACCCGGTATATCACGTGGATGAAAGTGGCTTTCTTCTGGCCATGGGGTTTCAAATATTTGTCCATCATCAACAGACAATACCCCCTCACGTTCCTCTTCAATGTCGTGCGGTGAGAGGCCAGAGGCAATGCAAGGAAATGGATCAAACAGATCCTCAGAGTTACGAAGGTTGGGGTCAAATGTTTCCTGTGACTCCTGACCGGGTGATGAACTAGGAACAGGTTGAGAATAGAATGACCCAGCATTATCTGTATGGACAGTTGACTGTTTTGTCATGAACGATTGGGTGCTGCTAGAACATTTCATTGATGCCTTATCAGCCATCCAAGACAGTATCTGCTCTTGTTCTTCTGGCTTCCAGGCCCGTTTATGTTCCTGACCAGGAAATTTCGCCAGGAACCTAGATGCATCAACCTTCTTCGATCCCCCAGACTCTGTGCCTTGTTGAGCACCAACGACCCCACGTCCACATCCCCGTCCCTTCACAACAGCCTTTTAAGCAATTTTGGATTTTTCTGCCATAGTTGCAGATGTTCAGATGCAGATATTTAGGAACAAGGAGCAGTTAGTGCCTTGTGGAAGGTAGCACTACAGCCTAGTACTGCTTTGTGTTTTACGAACAGCACCGCAGCAGCAGAAAAAAATTGCCCTGAGGTTTAAGGTAAGATTATGCACCCCAGTAACCACACAAGACAGCAGTGTTGCCACTAAAAAAATTGCCCTGAGGTTTAAGGCAAGAATACGCACCCCAGACACCACACAAGACAGCGATGCTGGCTGCGTGTCAGTTGTGCAGTACCGTGCGTGCATACTATTCGCTGTGAACACAGTACCGCAACAGCACAAAAAACTGCCCTGAGGTTTTAGGCAAGAATACGCACCCCAGACACCACACAAGACAGCGGTGCTGGCTGCGTGTCAGTTGTGCAGTACCATGTGTGCGTACTATTCGCTGTCAACACAGCACCGCAACAGGACAAAAAAACTGCCCTGAGGTTTAAGTCGAGATTACGCACCCCAGACACCACACAAGACAGCGGTGCTGTCAACTGTGCAGTACTGTGCGTGTGTCCTATTCGCTGTGAGCACAGCACAGCACAGCAAAAAACTGCCCTGAGGTTTTAGGCAAGAATACGCACCCCAGACCCCACACAAAACAGCGGTGCTGGCTGCGTGTCAGTTGTGCAGTACCATGTGTGCGTACTATTCGCTGTCAACACAGCACCGCAACAGGACAAAAAAACTGCCCTGAGGTTTAAGTCGAGATTACGCACCCCAGACACCACACAAGACAGCGGTGCTGTCAACTGTGCAGTACTGTGCGTGTGTCCTATTCGCTGTGAGCACAGCACCGCAACAGCACAAAAAAAGCTGGGAAAACTGTCACTACTCAGTCCCTGACCTTATATTTTCAGCTCTGAAAAGAGCTTTTGGGTTTTACAGAGGATTTCTGGATGATTTACACCAAAAAACACAACTCTCCCAAGCAGCTGCTCACTCTCTCCCTACGCTAGCTGTGTTCTGCATGCAATGTGCAGAAAATTGTGGCGGCAGGGCTTAGAGCCAGGCTATGATGACTCATAGCCTATGATGACGCTAGGCAGTCAGCCAATCATAGTAATGCCGCCCACAACCAAGAAGGGTGCGCATTACTGTGATTGGCAACTGCTGGGCGGGAGAACTGAATAGTGCGAGGCGAGTAGTGAAATACTTGCTATGTACCGAGTACCGCGAGTACCACATTACTTGCTGAGTACCGAATACCCACGATTATGCTCGCTCATCCCTAATTACCGTATATACTTGCATATAAGCCGAGATTTTCAGCCCATTTTTTTGGGCTGAAAGTCCCCCTCGGCTTATACGCGAGTCATATACCGGGGGTCGATGGGGGAGGGAGAGCGGGGGTGTCAGATCATACTTCCCCCCTGGCGCATCTCTGCAGCGCCCCGCTTCTCCCAGTCTCAGGCAGCATATGGGGGCATAATCTATGGAGCATCTTATGGGGGCATAATCTATGGAGCGTCTTATGGGGCAACATATGGGGCATTTTATGGTGCATAATCTATAGAGCATCTTATGGGGCAGCATATGGGGGCATAATCTATGGAGCATCTTATGGGTGCATAATCTATAGAGCATCTTATGGGGCATAATTTATGGTGCATCTTATGGGGGCATAATCTATGGAGCATCTTATGGGGCATAATCTATGGACCATTTTATGGGGGCATAATCTATGGAGCATCTTATGGGGCATCATCTATGGAGCATCTTATGGGGCATAATCTATGGAGCATCTTATGAGGCATAATCTATGGAGCATTTTATGGGGCAGCATATGGGGCATAATCTATGGAGCATCTTATGGGGCCATAACCTTTATGGAGCATCTTATGGGGCCATAACCTTTATGGAGCAGCATATGGGGCATATTCTATGGAGCATCTTATGGGGTCATTAATAACCTTTGAGCAGCATTATATGGGGCATATTTTGTATGGAGCATCTTATGGGGCCCATCATGAACTGTATGGAGCATTATATGGGGCTCCTGATTCAATGTGGATATTCAAAAACATTTAACCTACTGATGTCTCAATTAATTTTACTTTTATTGGTATCCATTTTTATTTTTGAAATTTACCAGCAGCAGCTGCATTTTCTACCCTAGGCTTATACGCGAGTCAATAAGTTTTCCCATTTTTTCGTGGCAAAATTAGGGAGGTCGGCTTATACACGGGTCAGCTTATACACGAGTATATACAGTAATAACAAATGAAACAGACTCTTATTCCTATGTATATTCAGACTGATAACAGGCTTCTCCCCATTTTAACTATCTATGGCCGACACCCTCGCGGACTCCTGAATGTGATGAAAGAATCCTGGGAATCCTGTGCCCCTATAGAAGCATGGTAAAGCATGCCGCCCAGATGCAAGAGAGAATGGCCAGCGTGATGCCCTATTGTGAAGGAGCACCTTCTCAAGGCACAGGAAGAACAGTCCGGAGTGTATAATAGGTCACCCAGAGAGAAATAGTTCAGCCCAGTGATCGAGTACTTGTGTTAATACCCACGGTGTAGAACGAGTTCTTGGCCAAGTGGCAGGGCCCCTATGAGGTGTTAGAAAAAGTTGGTGAAGTTTGACACCTACCCAATGTTTAGGGTAGATGAGCTTATTGAGAGGCTAGGACCAGCTCAGTACATCAACACCCTGGGCCTCAGTAAAGGATACTGGCAAATTCCCCTGTCCAAAAAGGCCAAGGAGAAAATGGCCTTCTCGATGCCAGACAGATGTTACCAGTACGTCAGGATGCTGTTTGGGTTGCAGGGAGTACTGGCCAATTTCCAGAGACCATGGACCTGATCTTAGCACCCGCCGACCTAGATGACATCGGTATATTCAGCCAGGATTGGGGAAGTCATCTTGGCAAAGTTCAGGCCATACTTGATACCCTAAGGAAGGCAGGCTTTACCATCAAGCAAAAAAAAATGTGCTCTGGAGATGGAGGAAGCCAAATATCTGGGCTATGGGGTATGTAGAGGGGAAATAAAACCTCAAGTAAATAAGGTGTAAAGCATAGCAAAAAGCTGAGAACTTTAACAAATCCTATTAGCTACAATATAAGAAAAGTAGTAAGACCTTTTGTTCTCAGACAATTGAAGGTAAAAAATATAAATTGTCTTTATTTAAGTATGACACACATGTAAATAAAAAAATTCAAAACTGATACTCATAAGAAATAACATTCAAAAGAACGGGCGGGCAGCATATAACCTTAAAGCACTGGAGGGCATTAATAATACATAGGGATTAAGGTATGCATGTTATTTGGCATAATTTTAAATAGTAAAGTGCATAATGAGACCAATAGCAGCCAATATAACCTAAAATCCCATCTTTAAATGCAGGAAAGGAAAAGGGGGGGCTATAATTCAATGCCATATGTAGTATGTAACACTAAACAAGCGAAAGTATTAACAGGCATTAGCAATAGAGGTTAATCCCATAGTACAAAGTGGCAAAGTATTTTAATTCATAGGCCACCAAAATCACCTCAATATTTATGCCCAGTGTCCTTACCCATGCCAAAGACCACTCCAGCGCACGAGTGCCCCGATGCACGTTTCGCTGTGGCTTCCTCGGGGGGCAGTGCGCATTGTGTCCATTGTACCATCCTTAAATATGACCGCTGACAGCAAATCACCGCCGCGAGATCATACAACTTCCGGCCACGTCTCCTGAGTGTGTGGAGGCGGAGCATCCCCTGAGTCCGCGACGTCACTTCCGGCATCAAGAGGCAAGCGATGGAGGAAATGTTTGCTCCACCAGAATACGTAATGCCCCTTACAGATGTCGTCGGTGACGCACGCTGGAGGGAGGCCGCTGGCACACGCTACCCGTGGTATAGAAAGGAAGTGACTGATCTTTCAACATAGGATCCCTGAACCGCCATATTGTTCTTGGGCAATTGAAAGGACAAAGGAAAATTGATGCAAAAACAGGGAATAAATCAGTATGGCACACAAGGGATATCATAACATTATTACTGTAAATTCCATTCCTTTAAACCATATCATAAATAAATACATAATCCATATCGTGCATTTCTTTTCATTCATTATTTTAATTTGTGTGTTTTTGTGTTTTTATTTTTCATAATTATTGTGGGGATTTTGGTGGCCTATGAATTAAAATCCTTTGCCACTTTGTACTATGGGATTAACCTCTATTGCTAATGCCTGTTAATAGTTTTGCTTGTTTAGTGTTACATACTACATATGGCATTGATTTATAGCCCCCCCTTTCCTTCCCTGCATTTAAAGATGGGATTTTAGGTTACACTGACTGCTATTGGTCTCACTATGCACTTTACTATTTAAAATTATGCCAAATAACATGCATACCTTAATCCCTATGTATTATTAATACCCTCCAGTGCTTTAAGGTTATACCTTAATCCCTATGTATTATTAATACCCTCCAGTGCTTTAAGGTTATATGCTGCCCGCCCGTTCTTTTGAATGTTGTTTCTTATGAGTACCAGTTTTGTACTTTTGTATTTACATGTGTGTCATACTTAAATAAAGACAATTTATATTTTTTACCTTCAATTGTCTGAGAAAAAAAGGTCTTACTACTTTTCTTACATTGTAGCTAATAGGATTTGTAAAAGCTCTCAGCTTTTCTCTATGATTTATACTGTATTTTGAGAGTATCCTTAAAAGTGGAATATGTATATTGTTATTCAATTTATTCAATATGTTTGCAAAATAAATAAGGTGGAAGTGATCCAGAGCTGGCCACTGCCTGTTGTGAATTCCCTTGCTCGGACTTCTGAGCAGGAGCTCCCTCTGGTGGTTACTGGGATTAGTGGCGCTGGCCAGTTTGATGGAAGTTTGCCACCTGACGATGATGATAGGCAATCTGGGATCGAGCGGGCTTCCCTTAGTTGTTGCTGGTGATTTCCTCCTTGTGCATTTTGAGTTATTTTGTCTCCTGCCTGATCTGCATGGTTCAGTTAAGTGATTCTTTTGCTAATCCTTTGCATCTAATCTGGTTGTGCTTTTGCTTGCTTTCTTCTTTGTTGCAAGGGTTCAGCGTACTCCCTGCTGGGGGCAGCGCTGGACCCCGCGCCATATGTTACAGCTTGTGTCATTCTGTTCAGTCCCCTGTTATATTAGTATCTTTTGCTTTGCCTTCAGTTCACACCAGAGTACTGATCTAGCGGGGGTGAGGTCGTGTGGCCTCAGGTTTTTTGTATATCAGATGTGTTGGATTTTTTAGCGTTTTTGCGTGATTGCAGTGTCTTTTCTGTCCTGTCCTATCTAGACAGTTTGCGCCCCATTATTTGCTCCGTCTATTTTCTGCCTATGTTTGTGTCTCATCTTGTCTCACCGACAATATATGTTTGGGGGCTATCTACACCTTTGGGGATCTGCTCCAGGGCAGTTTAGATTCACCTTTCTGGCTTTAGGCTTAGTTAGTTCTCCGGCTGTGCCGAGGCGTCTAGGGCATCGTAGGAACGCTCCACAGCTACTGCTAGTTGTGTTGTTAGGATCAGGGATCTGCAATCTGCTTAGTTACCAACCTCTCTGGTTTCCTTGTGGCTTAGCCTGTTCCTGCCATCCTCCTTGGTGACCCTTTCATAACAACTGCCCCTCTCAAAAAAGCAGGTCAGGGTATTTCTAGGTATTGTGGGCTACTATCGAATATTTGTCTGTTGTGAGTTCATTTTCCCCTTCACCATTGAGGTCTGATGAACTCCCTCTTCTGGTGAAGGAAGGTAGTGAGGCTGATTACAAAGCACCTGAGCAGAATGATGATGACTGGGTGACTGGGATTGCTGACTGGATATAAGGCAGCCGACGCCCTTCTGCCTTGCGGGTGATTACTCTGAGGGATTCTTGGAGACCAGTCTGATTCCTGCTCCTCAAAAGCTAAGTTTTCTGCTCTACTTTTTGCATTTGTGTTTTGGTTTTGTTTTGCCTTGTTTTTCTGGATTTCTGCCTTTCCCTGCTGGGTGAGCTGAATTCCTTTTTGCTCTGTCTTCAGATAATACCTGAGTACTGATATAGTCTTTTTGAAGCCTAGCGTCTTCAGGGCTTTTTTCCCTATCAGTCTGTTGGCTCTTGTTTTTGAGAGGGTTTTGGCGGATTGCAGACAGCAGCTTTTCTATTCTGTCCTATTTAGTTAGCTTGGGCTCCATCATTTGCTCAGCCTATCTTTCTATCTGTGTGAGTGTTTTTTCATCTTGCTTCACCGTCATTATATGTTGGGAGCTGCCTATTGCTTTGGGGTCTGCTCTGGGGCAGTTTAGATTTCCCTTTCTGTCTTTAGGCTATGTGGTTCTCCGGCTGTGATCGAGGGGTCTAGGGCACCGTAGGAACCCTCCACGGCTACTGCTAGTTGTTGTTGTTAGGTTCAGGGGTCTGCAATCCGATAGCTGCCAACTTCTCTGGTTTTCTGGACTTAGCTAGTATTTCTGTTTTTGCCTCCTACGGTGACTCATTCATAACATTTGTCCCTAACTTTGCCCTGATAGCAGCCTCACTGATGAATCTTCTGTAATGGACAAAGTCATCCATGGCTAAGTGGTCCCCGGAAGCTGAAGTGGCCTTCCAGGAACTGAAACTTGTCCTCTGTAAACAGCCAGTTTTGGTGGTGCCCAACTTCTCCAAAGAGTTTTTGGTCCAGACTGACACATCAGATTTAGGGCTGGGAGCAGTTTTGTTCCAGGAGATTTACTGAGAGGAACACCCTGTAATGTACCTCAGTTGGAAGCTGACCACATGTGAGAAGAACTACTCCATAGTGGAAAAAGAATGTTTGGCCATCAAGTGGGCGTTGGACACTCTGTGGTATTTTACCTGTTAGGTAGAGAGAAGAAGGGAAACAATGCCAGAGTAACTAGGTGGTTCCTAGCCCTACAAGATTTTAGTTTTCAGGTGGAGCATTAGCCTGGGAAACAACATGGAAATGCAGATTCCCTATTAAGGATCCTTGTTGGCAGAAGGTGCCAAATCCCCCAGGCTTTGGACGGGGGGGGTGTGTAAGTTAAAAAAAAAATCTGTCTCAAAATGGCGTCAGCCACGCCTGCGCATTAACAGCTATTGGTGATCTGATAGATGCTAATGCGCACAGACAGATTTTTTTAATGAATTTATGCATACCATCAAATAAAATAATTAAATGCACATTATACATGCGATCATGCTGCAGCGTGATATATGTACAGTATAATATTCATTATGTAAAATAAGAGGCAGGTCACTGAGGGATCAGTGATCTGTCAGAAGCCATACAGATGAATAACTAAGCAGAGCACCACAGGAAGACCAGGCCCATCCCGAAGCACAAGCATATCATTAACTCAAAACTGAAAATAACAATTAAACAACCACAAGATGGATTTAATCAACAGAGGAATAATTTTAATCAGTATAATGGCACCAAACTGACAGTGTCTGTAGATTGCTCAGCACAATCCTGCAAACAGGTTCCCTTTAAATGGTGACTTCACATCTACAAACACACAACAACAACCACTAAGCATGGCTTTGGTGCTCCTGCTTCACCTAATTTGCTGTGGCCAAGGCCGCCTTCACAAATCCTGGTGATTCCTGTACAAGAAAAAGCAGTGCTGGTGTGATCGATGTGTTACATCTGTGCAGGGCTGCCACCAGGAATTTCAGGGTTCCATACAGGCAAAATTTTTGTGGCCCCCTTTAGACTCTGTCTAGGATCCACCTTAGCCCCGCATCCACCCTCGAACCTTCCACAGCCCCAATGCCCCCTCTTTGAAAAAAAACTCCACTTCTGCACCAATCACACATTAATAGTTCCTATCACCAGATGACATGCAGGGTGGGCCATTTATATGGATACACCTAAATAAAAAGGAATGGTTGGTGATATCAACTATCTGTTTGTGGCACATTAGTATATGGGAGGGGGAAAACTTTTCAAGATGAGTGGTGACCATGGCAGCCGTTTTAAAGTCAGACATTTTGGATCCAACTTTATTTTTTTCAATGGGAAGAGGGTCATATGACACATCAAACTTCTTGAGAATTTCACAAGAAAAACAATGATGTGCTTGGTTTTAACATAACTTTATTCTTTCACGAGATATTTACAAGATTCTCTTTGCTTACAGCCATTGACATGTCGCAGAGGTTAACAGGTGAGGAGTGGATTGAAATTGTGTTGATGTCTGGTGAACGCAGTACCTAGGTCATTGCAGCAGATTTCAATGCAAAGACACCCTATGCAAGAAAACTGTCACCATTCCCATTTTATTTCGGTGTATCCATATAAATGGCGCACCCAAAAAAGTTTGCCTCATCACTGAACATAATGTTCTTTGTAAACTTAGGGTCCTGTTCCAATTTTTGTTGTGCCCATTCTGAAAATTCAGGGCACCAATCTGGGTCATCAACCATTCCCATTTTATTTAGGTGTATCCATATAAATGGCTCACCCTGTATATGGCCAACAGCTTTTGTTTTGACCAAAAGATTTTCTTAATCCGCCACCACAAAAAGGTAGACTATTTTGGCTGGGCCCAACTCTATTGTGACTTATTAAACATTTGAAAAAGAGAATATATCTAAATAATATTGGATATTTTATTTTTCAACTTTTAAAATGACCAATAATATCACATACAAGGAACAAATACCACCGCACCATAACCAGATCACATATTGCCACCACAGTGACCGAATAATACCACATACAAGGCATAAATACCACCGCACAATTACCAGATCACATATTACCACCAGAGTAACCGATTACTACAATACTTCTCATTAATAAAAAAACACAAAACTAAGATCATCATAAGTAACATTATACACAGGAGATTGGCACTTAGTGAGATTGATTTCAGTGTACAGGTAATACAGTGATCACCAGTGACATTATAAACAGGACCTCTGTATATAATATACACAAGTGGACAAAATTGATGTTACCCCTCATTTAATGATGGAAAAACCCACAATGGTCACAGAAATAACTTGAATCTGGCAAAAGTTATAATAAATCAAAAATCTATGAAAATGAACAAGTGAAAGTCAGACATTGCTTTTCAACCATACTTCCACAGAATTTAAAAAAAAAATAAAACTTATGACTTTTGGATATTGGATGGATCCCCACTCTATCTTAAAACGACCATAACTACAGTAAACCTAGGTACTAGAATAAATACACAACACACATTATTTTGGTTGTCAAAATGGCCACAGCTTTATTTAAATCATAGGATTAAAAAAAACACAGGAGTCAGGTGAAGTGCTAATACATTGGGATTCACAAGTACTGTGATACCCCCAGCTGTCTGACATACAGCACCAGGAGAGACAGCCATAAAAGGGGCGGAACGCACTGACTTGCCATTCAAGCATAGCCAGTAAACTTTCAGGGCACCAATGACCCTATTATCCTCACTCCTGTGCTTAACCACTGTTGCCACCCCCGATTGAGGTTACCATTACAACGTCCTTGAGGCTGGCCACCAAAGCCGAGCGTGTTTACCACCATGAGGTTTTTACTTCCTCTATTAGTTAAAATGAGTCCACCTTAACTTGTCTACAACTTCCACCTGACTCCTAAACCGCAAACTGTGACGGGTTCTAAATTCCAAGTCACACATTTAACACTTTTTTATAAATCACTTTTCTAAACTTTTAAACTAAACGTTTAATACTAAAAACTGGAGTGCAAAACCTAAGGCCAGGTTCACATTGGGTTAATCCCATCCTGGATTATTGACTAGGAATTTGGTCATATCATGTTTTCTGTGCTCGAGTTCTTGTTTCTCACATTGGGTTAACACAGCCCGTTCAATGCATAGCATTGACTGGCTGCGTTAACGCTATAGCATAACGCAATATGAGTTATGCTATATCGCTAACACTGATGATTCATCAGCGCTAGCAGTGACGGAGCCTCAGACGCTGCAGCCCGCGTCCGAGGCTCCATAAGCGAATGACGGCACATTTCTAACGCGTGCCGCTTTACGGCAGGCGTCGCGATGCGCCACATAATGGGGGTCTATGGCAGTGTTAATGGACTGCGTTACACCGCGTTAGACCATGATGTAACGCAGTTCGTTAAACAGACTGCCATAACGCAGTGTGACCCCAGCCTTATATAGAATCGAAGACGATACATTATTGGTCAACTTATACATACAAAACTACTTGAACATTAGAATAAAATATTAACCATGATACAAAGATCAAAGGCAGGGTTCACATTGCGTTAGGGGCAATCCGCTAGCGGGATCCGTTAGATAGCGGCGCTAACGCTATCTAACGGATCCGTTAGCGCACCCATTGCCCACAATGATAATAACGCATATTAACGCATGCTGGAATCGGCATGCGTTAGCAAGTATGCATTATTTCATGACGCACCCTCGAACGCTGCTTGCAGCATTTTTGGGTGCGTTGGCATTAACGCACAGCCAACGGACCCGTTCTCTGTGCCTAGGACTGTATGGGCTAACGCATGGTAGCGTTTGGTACCGGAGCGCTACCATGCGTTAACGCATACTGATAGCGCTATGGCGCTAAAGATGTCAAAGATTACATCAGCGTTAGCGCATCCGTTTAACGGATCCGTTAAACGGATGTCCTAACGCAATGTGAACCTAGCCTAATTCATAAATGGAAAAACTTTACTTCAGAACACCATTGACAAAAAATTAATTAATAAAAAACTAGACATTATAAAAACATTTAAAAACAAGGGGAACAGAGCATCACACATCATGTTTACATTATCTATAATAATAATAAGCAGGAGAAATTTATAACCATTGTTCTGTCCTCACTGAATGAAGCAGACTTATTGATGATAAACAGTCAGCTAAACCACTATACCGAGGTCCAATAAGGAGATTGTGATTGAATCTGTGCTTTTATTGAACTTAAATATATAAAGTGCTCTCAGTGAGAGAAACGAAATAGGAATCTTGTGGGTATGATACCTTTTAATGGCTAACAAATAATAGTGAATGATGTTACAAATCAAGCTTTCGAGACAACTTACGTCTCTTCATCAGGCTGATATCGTAAGTTGTCTCGAAAGCTTGCTTTGTAACATCATTCACTATTATTTGTCAGCCATTAAAAGGTATCATACCCACAAGATTCCTTATATATATATATATATATATATATATATATATATATATATATACACAATCAGTACAGGGGTATAACCGGATACATATTACACATAGTACACTGTGAATGAACATTTGTACACTAGCAGCTGACCAGGGGCAGGACTAATTAAACCAGGCTAAAATAGGACAGGAATTAGCTACAGGAAGCATGAACACATACCAGCGATACAATCGCAAGGGGAGAGGAAAAGATGAGGCTCCTTCCTGGATGCAGGCTGAAGGAAAATGGAGGAGAGTTGGAAATGTTGGCTGAGCTAACCATAATGCTTTGCAAAAGCTATCAGAATGCACTGCAAAGCTTACCAGAATGCACTGCAAAGCCTACTGTTGTGAGTTCATTCTCCCCTTCACCTTTGATGTCTGATGAACTCCCTCTGTTGGTGAAGAGAGGTAGTGAAATTGATTGGGATGGGAAGAACCTGTCATCTGAACAGGCGGAGTGTGATTGGACATCTGGAATTTCTGAGTGGATATAAGGCAGCTGACGCCCTGCTGGCCTGCTGGTGATCCTTTCTGCTCTGAGCTCTTGCATCCAGCTTAGCTCCTGTCTACTAAAAGCTAAGTTTTTGCCCTGCTATTTTTCCATGAGATTTTGTCTGGTTTCCTTAGTGTTTGTATTCAGCCAGTCCTGGTTGGGACTGGCTGAATTCCATTTTTGTCTCTGATCAGTTGATCTCTTTGCTCTGTTTTCAGAATATACCTGAGTGCTGATATAGTGATTTTGAAGTCTAGCGACTTCAGGGCCTTTTTCCCTATCAGACGGTTGGGACATTTTTGGTAGGGTTTTTTGCGGATTGCAGCCAGCATCTTTTCTGTCCTGTCCTATCTAGTTAGTTGGGCCCCATCATTTGCTCAGCCTGTCTTTCTTTCTGTGTTTGTGTTTTCATCTGTTTTTCACCGACAATACATGTTGGGGGCTGTCTATTGCTTTGGGGTCTGCTCTGGGGCAGTTTAGATTTCCCCTTTCCTTCTTTAGGCTTATGTAGTTCTCCGGCTGTGACGAGGGGTCTAGGGCACCGTAGGAACCCCCCACGGCTACTCTTAGTTGTGGTGTATAGGATCAGGGGTCTGCAATCCGATAGCTACCAACCTCTCTGGTTTTCAGGACTTAGCTTGTATTTTTGTTTTCTCCTCCTCCGGTGACTCATTCATAACAGAATCACCAGCCATACCGCAGATTCTAGGGTGCTCAATAGCAGGAAAGAATTGTAAAAAAAAAAAAAAAAGTGTCAGAATTTTTTTTTTTTTTGGTGTATATTTTTTCCTCTATTTCTCTGAGGCCGTAGGGGGAATTTTTTCTCAATGGAGATTAAGCAATTGTCTGATTGTGTGGAGCAGCTTACTGCTGAAGTGCGGGGAATTTCCACCTATCTTGCTCATTCACATGCTGCTGAACCAAAGATCCCTACTCCTGATGTGTTTTTTGGGGATCGGTCTAAATTTCTGAATTTTAAGAATAATTGTAAATTATTTTTTGCCTTGAAGCCTAACTCATCGGGGAGCTCCACGCAGCAGGTTAAAATTGTCATCTCTTTGCTGCGCGGCGATCCCCAGGATTGGGCGTTTTCTTTGAAACCTGATGATCCTATTCTGACTGATGTGAACGCATTTTTTCAGGCCTTGGGGTTGTTGTATGATGATCCTAATGCTATTGATCAGGCTGAAAAGGCCATGTTGGCATTGAGCCAGGGTCAGGATTCTGCAGAGTTGTACTGTCAAAAATTCCAAAAGTGGGAGGTCCTTACTACCTGGAATGATGGTGCCTTGGCAGCTCTCTTTCGGAAGGGTTTGTCAGAAACCGTAAAAGATACTATGGTGGGATTTCCTGTTCCCTCTGGTCTTGACGATTCTATGTCATTAGCCATTCAGGTTGATCGGCGTTTGCGTGAACGCAAAACTGCACAAGAGGTGTTGCCACCTGTTGAACAAATGTCTGAACCTATGCAATGTGATAGTTTTGTCTAGGGCGCAACGTCAGGAGTTCAGAAGGAGTAATAAGCTGTGTTTTTTCTGTGGAGATGCCTCTCATATTATTTCTGTCTGCCCTAAACGAGAGAAACGTTTTGCACACACATTTGCTGTGGGTGGTGTTCAACCTAAGGTTCTTCTGGCAATTACTCTGATCTGCTCCCTGTCCACATTTTCCGCTAAGGCTTTTGTGGATTCGGGAGCAGCTCTGAACCTGATGGACTTGGATTTTGCTAAACGTTGTGGGTTTCCTATGACACCTCTGCGGACGCCTATCCTTTTGAGGGGTATTGATGCTACTCCTTTGGCGAAGAATAAACCTCAGTTTTGGACCCAGGTGGTAATGCGGGTCGCCCCAGACCATCAAGAAAATTGCAGATTTTTGGTGTTGCATAATTTGCATGATACCATCGTTCTGGGGTTTCCCTGGTTGCAAATCCATAATCCAGTTTTGGATTGGAAATCTGTGTCTGTGGTGAGTTGGGGTTGTTGGTGTGCCCTTAGTGATGCTCCTATTTTATCCACCTCTCCCCAGTCGCATGATGTTCCTGACTATTTGGCTGATTTTTATGATGTATTTAGCGAGAATGAGTCTGCGTCTTTGCCTCCTCATAGGAGTTATGACTGTGCAATTGAGCTGAGCCCTGGGTGTAAATTTCCCAAGGGTCGACTTCTCAATTTATCTGTACCCGAGCACGAGGCTATGCGATCCTATATTAAGGAGTCGTTGGAGAAGGGTCATATTAGACCGTCCTCTTCACCCTTAGGTGCTGTTTTTTTTTTTGTGGCCAAGAAAGATGGTTCATTAAGGCCTTGTATTGACTATCGTTCCCTCAACAAAATTACTGTTAAATATCAGTATCCGTTACCCCTGATTTCTGATCTATTCTCCAGAGTTAAAGGTGCTTGCTGGTTTACCAAGCTTGACTTCAGGGGGGCATATAATCTTATTCGCATTAAGCAGGGGGATGAATGGAAGATGGCGTTTAATACTCCGGAGGGACATTTTGAGTACCTGGTGATGCCTTTTGGGCTCACTAATGGGCTTCTGTCTTCCAGTGCTTCATGAATGATATTTTCCGAGAATTTGTGGATACATTTTTGATCATCTATCTGGATGATATTTTGATCTTTTCCAAGGATTGTGACTCTCATGTGGAACATGTTCGGACTGTGTTCCGGATTTTGAGGGAGAATTCCCTGTATGTCAAGGGATCGAAATGCCTTTTTGGTGTACAGAGGATTTCATTTTTGGGATTTATTGTGTCTCCGTCAACTATTGAAATGGACACGGCCAAGGTACAGGCCATTTATGATTGGGTTCAGCCCACTTCTTTGAAGGCCCTCCAGAAGTTTTTGGGTTTTGCTAATTTTTATCGTAAATTTCTAGCTAATTTTTCTGGTATTTCCAAACCATTGACTGATTTGACTAAGAAGGGGGCTGATGTGCTGAATTGGTCTCCACAGGCTGTTTTTTCTTTCCAGGAGCTGAAGCGAAGGTTCACTTCTGCTCCGGTTTTGCGGCAACCTGATGTCTCACTCCCGTTTCAGGTAGAGGTGGACGCTTCTGAGATTGGTGCAGGAGCTGTTTTGTCCCAAAAAGATCCTGTAACATCTAAAATGAATCCCAGTGCTTTCTTTTCCCGAAAGTTCTCCCCATCCGAACGAAACTATGATGTGGGGAATCGGGAACTGTTAGCCATGAAATGGGCATTTGAGGAGTGGAGACATTGGTTGGAGGGAGCTAAACATCAAGTCGTGGTTCTTACTGACCACAAGAATTTGATTTACCTGGAGTCGGCCAAACGCTTGAATCCTAGACAGGCTAGGTGGGCCTTGTTTTTCACACGTTTTGATTTTGTGGTCTCTTTTCTTCCGGGCACTAAGAATGTCAAGGCAGACGCCCTCTCTAGGAGTTTCTTTGCTGTATCTCTTATTGTGACCAAGCCTGCTACCATCTTAGGTGAGGGGGTAGTTCTATCTGCCATCTCGACCGATTTGAGACGTGTTCTGGAAGAGTTTCAGGAGGACAAACCTGAGCGTTGTCCCATTGGAAAATTGTATGTTCCTGACCAGTGGAGGAAGAGAGTGATGTCTGAGGTTCATTGCTCCGCATTGGCTGGTCATCCAGGTATTTATGGTACTAGAGATTTGGTGAGTCGGTCTTTTTGGTGGCCCGCCTTGTCTCGTGATGTCAGGAATTTTGTGCAGTCCTGTGGGACTTGCTCCCGGTCTAAACCTTGTTCTCGCTCTAGTAGGTTGTTGATGCCTTTGCCGGTGCCCAGGAGGCCATGGACCCATATTTCAATGGATTTTTATCTCTGATATGCCTGTCTCTCAGAGAATGACTGTTATTTGGTTGATTTGTGATAGATTCTCTAAGATGGTCCATCTTGTACCACTCCCTAAGTTGCCATCTTCCTCAGAGTTGGTGCCCTTGTTTTTGCAACAGGTGGTTCACTTGCACGGGATTCCTGAGAACATTGTATCTGACAGAGGAGATCAGTTTGTTTCTAGATTTTGGAGGACTTTCTGTTCCAAGCTGGGAATTCAGTTGTCCTTCTCCTCTGCGTTTCACCCTCAGACCAATGGGCAGACGGAGAGAACAAACCAGACTTTGGAGTCGTATTTGAGATGTTTTATTTCTGCTGATCAGGATGATTGGGTTTCATTTTTGCCCTTGGCCAAATTTGCTTTAAATAATAGAGCTAGTTCTGCCACTTTGATGTCACCTTTTTTTTGTAACTTTGGGTTTCATCCTCGATTCTCTTCAGGGCAGGTGGAGTCTTCTGCCTGCCCAGGTGTTGACACTGTGGTGGAGAGAATGCACCAGATTTGGGACCAAGCGCTGGATAAGTTGTCTCTCTCCCAGGAAAAGGCCCAGCGGTTTTCCAACCGGCATAGGACCATTGGTCCCTGGTTTAAGGTGGGTTATATGGTTTCGTTGTCATCAAAGAATATCTCTATGAAGGTGGCTTCTCCAAAGTTTAAACCTAGATTTATTGGACCTTACAAGATTTTGGAGATTATTAATCCGGTCTCTTTTCGATTGGCTCTTCCTGTTACATTCAAGATCCATAACGTGTTTCATAAGTCTCTGTTAAAGAGGTTTGTTGAGCCAGTAGTTCCTGTGGTGGCACCTCCTGACCCTGTATTGGTTGAAGGTAATGTGGAATATGAGGTTGAGAAGATACTGGATTCTCGTCTGGCTAGACGGAGACTCCAGTATTTGGTTAAATGGAAGGGTTATGGCCAGGAGGATAATTCTTGGGTCCCTGCATCCGATATTCATGTCGAAAGATTGGTTCGTGCTTTTCATCGGGCCCATCCTGATCGCCCTGGTGGCGTGGATGAGGGTTCGGTGACCCCTCCTCAAGGGGGAGGTACTGTTGTGAGTTCATTCTCCCCTTCACCTTTGATGTCTGATGAGCTCCCTCTGTTGGTGAAGAGAGGTAGTGAAATTGATTGGGATGGGAAGAACCTGTCATCTGAACAGGCGGAGTGTGATTGGACATCTGGAATTTCTGAGTGGATATAAGGCAGCCGACGCCCTGCAGGGCTGCTGGTGATCCTTTCTGCTCTGAGCTCTTGCATCCAGCTTAGTTCATGTCTACTAAAAGCTAAGTTTTTGCCCTGCTATTTTTCCATGAGATTTTATCTGATTTCCTTAGTGTTTGTATTCAACCAGTCCTGGTTGGGACTGGCTGAATTCCATTTTTGTCTCTGATCAGTTGATCTCTTTGCTCTGTTTTCAGAATATGCCTGAGTGCTGATATAGTGATTTTGAAGTCTAGCGACTTCAGGGCCTTATTCCCTATCAGACGGTTGGGACATTTTTGGTAGGGTTTTTTTGCGGATTGCAGCCAGCATCTTTTCTGTCCTGTCCTATCTAGTTAGTTGGGCCCCATCATTTGCTCAGCCTGTCTTTCTGTCTGTGTTTGTGTTTTCATCTGTTTTTCACCGACAATACATGTTGGGGGCTGTCTATTGCTTTGGGGTCTGCTCTGGGGCAGTTTAGATTTCCCCTTTCCTTCTTTAGGCTTATGTAGTTCTCCGGCTGTGACGAGGGGTCTAGGGCACCGTAGGAACCCCCCACGGCTACTGCTAGTTGTGGTGTATAGGATCAGGGGTCTGCAATCCGATAGCTACCAACCTCTCCGGTTTTCTGGACTTAGCTTGTATTTTTGCTTTCTCCTCCTCCGGTGACTCATTCATAACAGCCTACTATAATGCACTGCAAAAGGAGGGAAAGATTAGACATTGAAAATGAAAGTGAAACAACACAATAAGACTGCGGTTATGACTCTGGCCACTAGAGGGAGCCAAAACACTGAAAACAATACAGTCTATGCAAATTACAGCAAACATTAACAACAAATAATCAGAGATTATATATTGAATGTCAGAGACAGAACACTCCCCGTCTGGCATCAACGGATGTCACTATCCCTTTTCTCTGAAGGCAACAATAGGTCCAGTTCAGTTACCAGTCTGAAGAATGGCCATCCTTCGTTCAACTTTGTGGACGTTACTATCCTTGCTCGAGAATGTTGCGGTAACTAGACAAAGTGGCCACTGGCTCCAGTGGACTTGGCAGTCTTTCACAAGGACGAGGTCACCTATACTCAGGTTAGGCCTAGTAGATTGCCACTTCGTCCTTGGCTGCAGGGTAGACAAATACTGTTTGCGCCATCTGTCACAGAATGTGTTTGCAAGACTTTGTACCTGTCTCCATTGGCGCTTGGAATCCTCCTGGAGGGGCACTAGACAATCCCGTTTTCTGGGTAAGAATAAGAGGGAATTTCTCGTCAAACCCTACTTTAGCTTCTTTGAGTCGGCCTCCTACTCTCACCAGGCCATTGTTATTGATGAATGGGTCGAGTTTTCTCAATATGCTGCTCGCTGGTATTGGAGCTTTGTTAATAATACACTGGATTTCCACAAAGTAGGTTTCTCTTTGAACAGTGAAGATGACGTGGTTTCTGGAAGATTCCAAGTCGGAGGTAACATAGGTATTTTTACCTTTACATTTTTCTGTGTCACAAGCTCTGGTGGTCCTGAATGAGTGAGCTATATGAGTCAGGCAGGTAATGGCTCGAGTAAGTGACTTTCAACTTGAAAATGTGTCGAATTTGTGAGATCCAAGCTGGATAGCAGAGGTCATTGTATGAAGTGTAGACAACTGAGGGCGGATTTCAGCATCTAAGTCCTATCCCACTAGTTAGAAGGTGTCTGGAAAATGTTTCTCAGTGTGCAATAGTTTTGGCCCTGAGAGCCTTGCTGTGCTTCCTAGTCGACTTGCGTCACCTGCTCTAGTTGCATCATCTCCAGGATTTTGGTCCGTGGGAATGTAATGCCACTGTTTTGGATGAACTGATCTCCTAATTCATAGCACTGTTATTGACGTAAACATAGAATCATGCGTTTCATCCCTACAAACGGAGTATGATGCCCTCAGTCACTAAACGTGATAATAAGGTGATTATCTTGAGTGACTATTGTCTTTCTGATGTCGATCTGCGACTCCTCAGCAAGGGTCTATCGCTTTCTCCTGCATCACAATTTGACCTTTTTGACTCCATAAAGGATTTACATTTGTTTGCAAGGTCGTTGATTTTCAAGAGACATTCTTATAATAACGATCTTAAATCCCTGTTTCCTACAGAGGAGGAACAAGAGGCTCTAAACATACTGGAGGAGTTATCAGCTGAAAATTGCTCTGATGGAGGTAAGATTCCTCCTTCAATCCGTCCTCGGTCCACTAAGTTCCCACCACTATCCTCTTGCACTAACATAGATATGTTCGTCCGGGTGGTTACAGAGGAGTTATATAAAATCCCCCGCTTCATTGTTAGTGATAACCTTACACGGGAGGAAAGGGGTAGACTGAAATTTCTTCAGGGACTCCCTAATGTTATTATCAAACCAGCCGACAAAGGTGGTAGTGTCGTCCCGTGGCCGGTTGATATGTATGAGAGGGAGGTATTTTGACAATTGAACATCACCTGTTATAGGAAGCTTACATACAACCCCCTCTCTGCATATTCTTCTCAGTTGGATACCATCCTTACAAGATCGCTACAGGATGGCATTATCACCAAAGAACTGTCGACTGCATTAAGGGTTTCAGAACCAACGATTTCTACATTGTACTTTCTCCCTAAGGTACACAAGAACTCCTCTGTGCCACCTGGTAGACCAATAGTATCTGGATGTGGGAACTTTTTGGAAAACATCAATAGATGGATTGACTACTATCTACAACCTCTGGTAACTAACCTCCCTTCCTTCCTCCGCGATACAGGTGATTTGCTGCGCAGGGTCGACGGGCTATGCCTTGAGGGTGATACTCTTCTGGTTTCAGCAGATGTTGAGTCCCTCTATACCAACATAAAACATAGTGACGGCCTTAGAGCAGTGAGATTTTTTTCTTGGTTCATCCAACCTTTCTATGGGTATGAGGGACCTCCTGCTGGAACCATTAGAGTTCACCCTCACGCACAATTTTTTTGTGTTTAAGGGGTCCTTCTATCTACAGCTCCAGGGGACCACTATGGGGCGGCTTATGCGCCCTCTTATGCTGGTCTATTCCTGGGGCTGTGGGAGAGGGACCTCTTTCTGTCAGATGAGGGGACGTCAATGTGCCGCGTCCCCCTTTGGACGCGGTACATTGATGTCTTCTTCGTCTGGCATGGCACGCCCGTCGACCTTGAACAGCTAATGTCTCTCCTAAATTGTAATGACCTTAACATTCATCTCACTTTTGAGTATAATCCCAATTTTTTGAACTTTTTGGATGTCACTATTAGCAGGGACTCTGCTGGATTTTTGCAGACTGACATATACAGGAAGGCAACGGCCACCAACTCTCTGCTCCATGCTTCATCTGGACACCCAGATCACGTAGTTCGAGCTATCCCGGTTGGTCAATTTTTAAGGCTTCGCCGTATATGTTCTACGGATGTTGATTTTTTTCGTAGAGCTGAAGAACTCCGTGAACGCTTTTTGGAACGTGGCTATAGCCGCAGATACATTAAAAAGGCTTTTAATAGGGCCAAACATGCCTCTTGCCAGGACCTTCTATAAGGAGCTGGTCCACCAAGATCTTCCACTAAAAATCAGATAGTGAGGTTTACTACTTCTTTTAACTCTAGATTCAATGCTGTACGCATGGCTCTACAGAAGGCATGGCCTATCCTACGGGTTGATCCCATTATTAATAAGTTTATCACGGAGCGGCCATCTTTATCTTTTTGACGAGCAAAGAACTTGAAAGATTGCTTAGTCTCGAGTCATTATGTGAATTGTAAACCATCTACATTCTTAGATAATTTTACTCCTACTGGTGGGTGTGTTCCATGTGGCCGTTGTGTAGCCTGCCCCAACATTGTACGTAGTAATACTTTTAATACCTCGGATGGTAGTAAGACCTTCAATATTAGACAACGGATCTCATGTACAACGAGATACGCTGTCTACTACGCTACATGCTCCTGTGACCTCATTTATGTAGGTTTGACTACGCGCCAATTGAAGGTACAGGTAAGGGAGCATGTGTTGGGGATTCAGGCTGCACACGGCCATGTTGATGCCGCCGCCCTTAGGACTATCCCGAGACACTTTAAGGAACATCACAATTGTGACTCGACATTATTGAAAGTACGAGGCATTGATACGTTGAAGATCGACATTAGGGGTGGTGGATTGTCTAAACAACTGGGCCAACTTGATTCGAAATGGATATGGAGATTGAAAACTGTACATCCAGATGGCCTAAATGAATGGTTATCTTTTGCCCCTTTTCTATAGTCTCTCGTTTGCTGTATGGTGGCATGTGTTTTTTGTGTGTTTTTAATCATTGTTTTTACTTTTAGTGACTACTTCTCACTCCACCAGTATTGCTGTGGGGTTGCTATCTTCACTTCACAAGAATATTGGCGTTATTCTTCTGTGTCGAGGATGAAGGAGGAATTAGAATCTATTTCACCAATACGATGGACTGGATTTTATACTTGTTTATAAATGAATATATATATATTTGAACCCGCCATGTGGGATCTATGACTTTTGTTTTTTTCCCTACCTTCAGTTCTGTGCTATATATATATATATATAAGTGTGTAATAACAGATATGGGATATATTTTTGTGAGACATGTTATTACTGGTTACACATTTCTCCCCCCAACGTTCTTTTTATATATTATATTACTCTTATATATACTCTCTGTAACTATGTATTATGACTATCATGGTCTTTATTTTCCTTGTGAGCGCCTTTCGATGTTTGTTGCAAGTGTTGGGCAGTGAATCTTATACAACTAGCAGTGACATGCCCACAATTTTGCCCTTTTCCAAGATGGCGCCCGAGTGTCTTTTCTTCTACTGCGCATGCGCCGGGTGGCCCGTCCTCCGTCCTTGCCGCTTCCGCCCGCTGTCTGGCGCCCGACGTCACGGGGCCCCGTGTGCTCGTCGACGTCAGCCGTGCTGGCGATTGTGGCGGGGGGTTGGGCTGGACCTTCCTGCGCTATTTGCTCACACACTTTCATGGCATCTATAAATAGCATCCACCTTAGTATATTGACACGCTCCCTGAGGAAGGAACTCTTTTCCGAAATGCGCGTCGGGGTCAGCGGCGTACAACCTAGTTTATCTTGCTCACTTGGTTTTTATAAGGTGTATATGTGGCGCCCCTGAGGCTTAGTCACCACAGAGGTACTGCACCTTCTCCTAAGGTGTGGTGCCCCACCATCCAGGTAAGTTGGAGGCTCCTGACCACGCTCCAACACTCGCACCCCACACAATAGAGTAGTTCAGCAAAACCACATTGCGGCTCCTTGCTTAGAGAGAATCTGATCACCTTTGGTGGTTCCCTGCTTGGAACACTAAATGAGCTGGGAGGTGGGTGGAGTTGAGAATACATATAAAAGAGCGGGATGGTTCCAGGATGAGTTCAGTTGAGTTCAGAGGTGGAGTAGGAGAGAGGAGGCCACTTGGAGAGGAGTGGGGATCCCTGGAAGAGGGATGGAGGAAGGAGTGCTGCAGCTGCCTCAGTGATCTGAGCCAGCTGGCACGGGAAAGGAAAGAAGAAGGACATTGAAAAGAAGCCTGGGCTTCCAAAGAAGGGAAAAGACAAGTACGGAACGTAGGAGTAAAAGGGAACACAGAGGACGTGGGTTAGAGGAAGAACCCTGCCTAGAAGTTCTAAGCACAAGGCCGGGGCCCGGTCCCCGAGGTTGTATGGACACTAATGGTTCTGCAGCAGACACCGGTGGAGAAGTGACTAAGACTTGGGGGCACAACAGCAACACGGATAGAGAGCCGGGACTCATGAGTAGAGAGTCCTCGAAGCAGGCTACAGCTGTCTGCCGTACAATTAGAGTTCTTGGGAACATCGGTTAGGAGGAACTCCACTGTAACTCAGTACTAGGAGATCTTCACACTGAAAGGAGCTATAGAGGAGACGTTCAGAAAAGGCACATAAGTTGGCGGAGTGTTGGAAGGGAGCATTCCATCTTGCATGGAGGTTGACTGAGAACCTGACCAGGAGGACACGGCACAGAAGCGGGCACTACAGACTGAGTAAAGCTTTGGAACTACATGCCCTGGTGTCCTCCATTCCTTCCTGCGTCTGTCCTCCTGGCACTGCTACATCCCCTGCGCCAAACACTACACCATCTAAGTGTCTCCACATCTGCACTGACCTGGGACAACAGCCCTGCCTGTGGAGGGCTATAACATCATTGCTGCACCACACCATCTGTCCCGGAGGATCTGTCTGCAGCGTCGGCTTAACACCTCCCTTGCCGAACACCACAGGTGGCGTCACAAACTATTCATCTAACTACATTCCACCATTCACATCTTCCTATTACTTGGGCGCCCAGGGCCACGGTCCGGGTCACTGCCGCTGTGACACAACCCGCTGATACCGGCCCGGTACCGAGTACCCCGCAGCCCTGGGAGGGCGACCCATATACTATTACTCTTTACTGGCCGGCTGGGGACCTTTTCCTATACTTAGTACAAATGCTGGTCACTTAATTTATGCCATAACCATGTGAATGTAGTTCTAACCACTCTAATGATCAGGTATAGGTTTCTACTTGTTTTGTTATACATCTCTAGGCATTGTGCACCATCACGCTACTGCTTGTTCATGTCACTTTTTAGCCACATTGTTTTTTGCCTGGTTCATTAATAAAGATTTGGTAATTTTACCATATGACTGTTTGGACTTTGTTGCATTGCTTGCTCTTTCTGGTTTGCATTTATAATCGCAGTGTGTCCTGCACTGTCCTTGTAATGAGCTGACGTGTTCACCCCTTGGATTTTTTCAAATATGGTGTTATGGTTTTCCAGCTTTTTGTGCTGTCATCTGTATTTAGTAAACATAGAATCGCCTAGTTTCATTGTGGATGTATCCAAGGACTACTTTGCTGTCTGAGTAGAACTTGGCTTGTCAGGTCAATATCCATCTCGGATGCTAACGGCTAAGACTGCAGCACAAAGCTCTAACCTGGTTATAGTGTGCTCTGTTTGTGGAGCAAGTTTGGCCTTCCCCATAACAAACCCAATGTGGCTCTGATATTTGGAGTCTACAGTTTTGAGATAGGCAACAACAGCAATTGCTTTGACAGAAGCATCTGCAAATACATACAGGCTTTGGCTTTGTATTTCTGTAGACGGCACAGAGGTGTATGGTCTTGGAACATTCAGGTTGGATAGGGCTGCTAAAGAGTTCTTCCATACTTCCCACTGGATTCTCTTAGGTGGCAGAGGTACATCCCAGTCAGATGTCTCCTTAGTTAAGTCTCTTAGTATGGCTTTGCCTTGTATAGTAACAGGAGCTGCAAAATCCAAGGGATTGTACAGACTGTTGATGGTAGACAGGACACCTCTACGTGTGAAAGGCTTTTCTTCCTGGCTGACCTGAAAGGTGAAAGTGTCTGACTGTAGATTTCAGAGAAGCCAGAGGCTTCGTTGCATTGGTGTGGGGTCTGACCCCATGTCTAGGTCTCTGAGACCGTTACATAAGTCTTGTGAAGGGAATGTTTCCATGAGTTCTTGGCTGTTTGAGGCTATTTTGTGAAGCCTGAGGTTCGAGCAGGCGAGCATCTCTTGGGCTCTCCTGAGAAGACTGATGGCAGTCTCATTCGAAGGCATGGCTTTTCAGACAGTCGTCAACATAAAAGTCTTTTTCTATGAATTGTCTGAGATCTGATCCATATTCTGTTTCTCCTTCTTGAGCTAACATTTTGAGCCCATGAATAGCAACTGCAGGTGAAGGACTGTTGCCAAAGATGTGCACTCTCATGTGATCCTCTGTGACTTCTTTAGCAGGATCATTGTCTCCCAAGATTCATAAGCCAGGCAATCCAGGGAGGGCAATCATCTCAGGGGTGGGAACACTCACTGAAAAATTTTCAGGGTGGATTGAAAACATCCTCAAGCCGCTAGTAAGGAAGACAGCTGTCATGATCCCAGTGCAGGTTTTTGAGCTGCACACCAGGGGTTAATGTCTGGAGCTCTGTGCAGGTTTTGACCTGCACACTTGGGGTTAATGATTGTGGCCTCTTTCTAGTTCTGGGAGAGCTTCTTAAACCCCTGGGAAGCTTCAATCCCTGCCAGTAAGGCTGTGTTCACACACAGCGTTTTTTTAGCGGTTTTTACCGCGGTTTTCACTATAAAACCGCTAAAAATAAGGTGCACAGTCATTTCTATGCATTTTGCACTTTTTGTGCACATTGATGCGTTTTTTACCGCGAAAAAAACGCATCGTGGTAAAAACCGCAGCATGCACATTAATTTTGCGTTTTTTTCCGCGGTTTAGGCTTCTCCCATGCTTTTAGAAACCGCCACGGTAAAAAACGCATCAAAAACGCATCAAAAACGCGCAAAAAACGCACAAAAACCGCCGCGGAAAAATAGGTGCGGTTTCTGGGAAGGGATTCAGGTTTTTGTGCAGAAATTTTCTGCAACGTGTGCACTTAGCCTTATACTTTTGCCTTTGGCCTAGTGTGCTGACCCCCGTGTGCCTGTTTGTTGCTATAGCTTGTTTATATGGTTCTGACCCGGCTGTTGATTTTGTACTGCGTTATTATCTGTGTATGACTCATTACCTGTGACCTGACTACTCTCTGCTCACCCCTTTGGTACCTTGCAGCTATCTCTGTGTGTGACTCATTGGCTACGTCCTGACTATTCTGCCTGTCTATGCCCCTTGGTAACTTTGTCTAGCAGTTACTCTGCTAGGAATTCTCTTGCAGCTCCTAGCTCTGTGGAGTTTAGGCCATGCCTCTAGCAGTCACGTGCTTCAGGTCCTGCGGCTCTGAAGTACGCATCTACTCGGTTGCTGCCCGCTCCACAGGTATCTTTGAGCACTGTTTCGCTTTACTCAGGACATGCGCACTGGCTCAGTGAGCAAGTTCAGTGCTGTGTTCCTGACATTATAACTGGCCTACAATTTTTTTTTCTCTCTCCTCACTTCTGCAGTATGGACCCAATGTGTGCTTTATCTGAGCAGGTGAAATGCTTGACTCAGTCACTGCAGAAGCTTAGTTTGGAACACCAAGCTCTGGCCCAGTCCCAACGGCGGGTGGAGGACTCAGTTCAGGGGGTACTTTCCGCAGGCTTCCAGCAGGTGGGGAATAGAGATGTCATTTTAGTCCCACCCGAATCCCCAGTTAAATTGCCAGATATATTTTCTGATAACAAGGATGATTTCAGGGCATTTAAGGAGGGCTGTAAGCTTTTTTTCTTTCTTTGAGACCCCGCTCCTCTGGGGATGAGAAACAGAGGGTGGGGCTGGTGATGTCCCTGCTTAGGGGGTCCCCACAAGCCTGGGCATTCTCACTTTCCTCTTCTTCCCCTGAGAGAATGTCTGTGGATGCGTTTTTTGAAGCCTTAGGGCTTATTTATGATGAGCCTGATAGAGTGTGGTTGGCTGAGGACAAAGTGATGAGTGTCTGTCAGGGGGAGCACTCGGCCGAATGGTTCTGTACTGAATTCAGACGTTGGGCAGCGGAGATTTCCTGGAGTGATGCCACCCTTCGGGGGCTGTTCCACAGAGGCCTGTGTGAATGTCTGAAGGATGCTTTGGCACTTCATCCTCCGTCTGACTCCCTGGAGGATGCCATGGTCCAAGCGGTTCGCATGGATCGCAGGCTGCGGGCTAGAGGCATTATGCAACGGGAAACGCCCTTATTCTTCAGTGGAGATGAGACCCGGACTCTTCCTATGGCTATGGAGGTGAGCGCTGTCACCTGTGAGGGAAAGGAAAGAAGACGCCGCCGTGAAAAGCAGTTGTGATTCTTTTGTGTTAAATCTGGACATTGGAAGAAGGACTTCCCCTCCTGTCCGTCATCCTCCAAGATGGCGGGAAACGACTAGGTCTGGGTAGTAGTCGAGGAGGCTACCCAGACCTTCAGGTACAATTTTCCTCATGTGCAAAAATGGTGCTGCAGGTGAAACTGGAACTTGGTTATGGTCCTGTTCAGACTACTGCTTTTATTGACTGCGGTTCTGCTGTGAACCTGATTGATACCAAGGTTATGACTCTTAAAATAGGGACAGTCAGGCTTCACGATCCTGTTAAACTTGTGGCAATTGACTCATCTCCTCTTACCCAAGACGGTATCTGTTGCAGATCTGAACTTTTTTCTCTAAAATTGGGTTCCACTCGTGGAGAAACTAAGGTGTCTGGTGCTAGATAACTTGCCTGCAGGACTGGTACTGGGGATGCCTTGGCTTCAACGCCATAATCCTACAATTGATTGGGTTACAGGGGAAATCACTCAATGGGGATGCAATAATAAATGTGGTAACCGGGGACATCTTGTTAACGCTGTTAAATCCGTGTCTGTGTCGTCTGTCGGTCTGGAAGGTATTCCGGAGTACCTGAAGGATTTCGAAGACGTTTTTTCCGAAAGTGAGGCTGAGGCGCTGCCACCACATAGACCCTATGATTCTGCCATTGATTTAGTACCCGGAGCCAAGTTACCTAAGGCTCGATTGTTCAATTTGTCTGGGCCTGAGCGCCAAGCCATGAAGGAGTACATAGCTGAGAGCCTCCGCAAAGGGCATATCAGGCCTTCTGTGTCACCTGTGGCAGCAGGGGTCTTCTTTGTGAAGAAAAAAGATGGTGGTTTGCGGCCGTGCCTCGACTTTCGGGAACTGAACAAGATAATGGTTAGGAACTCTTACTCGCTTCCCCTCATCCCAGACTTATGTAACCAGTTAGCTGGGGCCCAATGGTTCTCCAAGTTAGATCTGCGGGGGGCCTTCAATCTGATAAGGGATAGGGAAGGGGACGAGTGGAAAACGGCATTCCTCACATCAGAAGGACTCTTTGAGAACCTGGTAATGCCATTTGGGTTAACTAATGCACCCGCTATTTTACAAAATTTCATCAATGTTGTGTTTTCTGATCTGATAGGCCGTTTTGCTATTATTTATTTGGATGATATTTTGGTGTATTCCCCGGACAGTCAATCTCACTTGCAACATCTAAAGACAGTTCTCCAGAGACTCAGGGAGAACCAATTGTTCGCTAAATTGGAAAAATGTTTGTTTTTTGTACAGGAGCTGTCTTTTTTGGGGTTGATTGTGTCCTGTGAGGGGTTTCGTATGGATCCTAAGAAGGTGCTGGCGATCGCTGACTGGGTTCAGCCTCGAGATCTCAAGGGGATCCAGCGCTTCTTAGGATTTGCGAACTATTACCGGAGATTCATTAAAGGTTTCTCACAAGTGGTTAAACCACTCACGGATCTTACCCAGAAGGGAGCTGATGTAAAAAATTGGTCTGTACTCGCTAAGGAATCCTTCTCAGCGATTAAGAAATGTTTCATGTCTGCCCCAGTGTTGGTACAACCTGACCCGTCCAAACCATTCACTGTGGAGGTGGATGCTTCTGAAGTGGGGGTGGGGGCTGTGCTGTCCCAGGGTCTGGCCACCCTTACCAATCTCAAACCCTGTGTCTTCTTCTCCAAGAAGTTCTCTTCAGCTGAGAAAAACTATGATGTAGGCAATAGAGAACTTCTTGCGGTCAAGCTGGCGTTTGAGGAATGGAGGCACTTTTTGGAAGGGGCAGCTCACCCTATCACGGTTGTCACGGATCACAAAAATTTGGCATACCTTGAATCTGCTAAGAGGCTTACTCCTAGACAGGCCCATTGGTCACTTTTTTTTCACGATTTCAGTTCTCAATTACTTTTCGACCGGGGTCCAAAACTGTCAAAGCGGATGCCCTGTCCAGAAGTTTTGATCCAGTGTCTCCCCCTGAGCCGCTGTCCTCCATTCTTCCCCCAGGGGTGGTAGTGGCAGGGGTCTCAACTGAGTTGGAACAAGAAATCCTAAGGGCTCGGGCCCTAGCTCCGGCAACCAGGCCAGGCGATAAACTGTTTGTTCCAGATTCATTGCGGCCTAGACTTCCGCAGGAGTTTCATGATTCTAGGCTGAGTGCTCATCCAGGTATCATGGCCATTTGAGAGGCAGTAGCCAGGGGTTTTTGGTGGCCTTCATTAAGGTCCGATGTCAAGGAATTTGTTTCTGCTTGTGGCATGTGTGCCCGTTCCAAAAGCTCGCATAACCGACCGGCTGGGGAACTCATACCTTTACCGGTTCCTGATAGGCCATGGACTCATCTTTCCATGGATTTTATTACCTGCCTTCCACCTTCCAGGGGCAATACCGTGACCTGGGTGGTGGTGGATAGGTTTTCTAAACAGGCCCATTTCATTCCCTTGGCAGCATTACCTTCAGCAGAAACATTGTCAAGGTTGTTTGTGCAGCATGTGGTCCGATTGCATGGGGTACCCCTGAATGTCGTGTCTGACATAGGTGTGCAGTTTGTGGCCAAATTTTGGAGGGCGTTCTGTATGAAATTGGGCATCTCACTCTCCTTCTCGTCGGCATATCACCCGGAGAGCAATGGTCAGACAGAACGCACCAATCAATCCCTGGAACAAATTCTCAGGTGTCTGACCTCCGCCAGACAGGAGGATTGGTGTGATGCGTTACCGTTGGCTGAATTCGCTTTTAACAACCGGGTGAGTCAGTCCACCAACATGTCCCCATTCCTGATCAACTATGGCTTTAATCCGCATTTTGGGGAGTTTTCTCGGGTGGATTCCGGTTGTCCAGGAGCAGAGGGGTCCGTTCAACGGTTAAAAAACCTTTGGGCTGAAGTCCGGCGTAATATCTCTCGGGCCCAGGGGAGATACAAATATTTTGCGGACAAAAAGAGTGCCTCGGGAGACATGTTTAAGGTGGGAGAGAAGGTTTGGCTCTCCACATGTAACATTAACTTAAAGGTACCATCAGTAAAGTTGGGACCAAAGTTCATTGGTCCGTACGAGATTATGGAGATAGTCAACCCTGTGGCATATAGGCTGCGTCTCCCCACCTCCTTAAAAATATCTAATGTGTTCCATAAGTCTCTGTTGAAACCCGCAGGATCTGTCAAAGGGAACTCTGAGACTGTTGTTCCTCTAGTGCTGGTGGAGGGTCAATTGGAGTATGAGGTCGGACATATTGTGGACTCTCGGCGGGTGCGCCGCTCTTTGCAGTACCTTGTCTACTGGAAGGGATATGGACCAGAAGAGCGCTCATGAGTCCCTGCTCGCTCGGTACATGCAGATCGCCTGGTTCGGGTTTTCCATGCCAAGTACCCGGGGAAGCCTGGGGGTCCAGAGGCCCCCCCATTGAGAGGGGGGTACTGTCATGATCCCAGTGCAGGTTTTTGAGCTGCACACCGGGGGTTAATGTCTGGAGCTCTGTGCAGGTTTTGACCTGCACACTTGGGGTTAATGATTGTGGCCTCTTTCTGATTCTGAGCTTCTTAAACCCCTGGGAAGCTTCAATCCCTGCCAGTTATACTTTTGCCTTTGGCCTAGTGTGCTGACCCCCGTGTGCCTGTTTGTTGCTATAGCTTGTTTATATGGTTCTGACCCGGCTCTGTTTCCCGTTGTGAGTTTGCCTGTTGATTTTGTACTGCGTTATTATCTGTGTATGACTCATTGCCTGTGACCTGACTACTCTCTGCTCGCCCCTTTGGTACCTTGCAGCTATCTCTGTGTGTGACTCATTGGCTACGTCTTGACTATTCTCCCTCTGTCTATGCTAGGAATTCTCTTGCAGCTCCTAGCTCTGTGGAGTTTAGGCCACGCCTCTAGCAGTCACGTGCTTCAGGTCCTGCGGCTCTGAAGTACGCATCTACTCGGTTGCTGCCCGCTCCACAGGTATCTTTGAGCACTGTTTCGCTTTACTCAGGACACGCGCACTGGCTCAGTGAGCAAGTTCAGTGCGTTGTTCCTGACAACAGCCAGCTATATACAGGACACTACAGACCTGCTTAATAAGCTATCCACGATAGGTCCCCTCCCCGACAGCACAATCTTAGCCACCATGGACGTCGAATCCTTATATTCCAACATCCCACACGAAGATGGACTAGCCGCCTGCCGAATGTTTCTTGAGGCCAATGGGATCCCCTGCAAGTCTGTAATAGCACTTACCAGCTTCATCCTCACACACAACTTTTTCTCTTTCGGTGAGGAGCTATACCTACAATGCACCGGCACCGCTATGGGAAGTAAAATGGCACCCCAGTACGCTAACCTCTTCATGGCTAAACTGGAAAATGACTTTTTAACATCCTGTGTTGTGAGTTCATTTTCCCTTTCACCATTGAGGTCTGATGAACTCCCTCTTCTGGTGAAGGAAGGTAGTGAGGCTGATTATCAAGCACCTGTGCAGGATGATGATGACTGGGTTACTGGAATTGCTGACTGGATATAAGGCAGCCGACGCCCTTCTTCCTTGCTGGTGATCTCTCTGAGGGATTCTAGGAGACCAGTCTGATTCCTGCTCCTCTAAAGCTAAGTTTTCTGCTCTGCTTTTTGCATTTGTGTTTTGGTTTTGTTTTGCCTTGTTTTTCTGGATTTCTGCCATTCCCTGCTGGGATGAGCTGAATTCCTTTTTGCTCTGTCTTCAGAAAATACCTGAGTACTGATATAGTCTTTTTGAAGCCTAGCGTCTTCAGGGCTTTTTTCCCTATCAGTCTGTTGGCTCTTGTTTTGATAGGGTTTTGGCGGATTGCAGACAGCAGCTTTTCTATCCTTTCCTATTTAGTTAGCTTGGGCCCCATCATTTGCTCAGCCTATCTTTCTATCTGTGTGAGTGTTTTTTCATCTTGCTTCACCGTCATTATATGTTGGGGGCTGCCTATTGCTTTGGGGTCTGCTCTGGGGCAGTTAAGATTTCCCTTTCTGTCTTTAGGCTATTTAGCTCTCCGGCTGTGATCGAGGGGTCTAGGGCACCGTAGGAACCCCCCACGGCTACTGCTAGTTGTTGTTGATAGGTTCAGGGGTCTGCATTCCGATAGCTGCCAACTTCTCTGGTTTTCTGGACTTAGCTAGTATTTTTGTTTTTGCCTCCTACGGTGACTCATTCATAACAATCCTGCTCCATCAAACCCTTTGCCTATTTCCGTTACATTGATGACATATTAATAATCTGGACTGAGCCTGAACAAGAACTTCTAAATTTCCATGACAAATTCAACAAATTTCATCCAACCATAAACTTGACATTAGACCACTCAAAAACAAAAAATCAACTTCCTAGACACCACCATAAAAATCAAAAATCGTTCATTCCAAACATCAGTATATCGGAAACCAATTGACCGTCCCACATACCTCAAATGGGACAGCTTCCATCCTAAACACATTAACAAATCCATTGTCTATAGCCAGGCCCTCAGCAAAACCTACATTCATATAGAGACCAAAGACAAAATCCTAATTCCCAACACACAACAGGACTATAAGATCCCAGGGACATTCACATGTTCCTCTTCCAATGTGGTGTATTTAATTCTATGCAATATATGTCCTGTGGGTGGCCTCTATGCTGGAGAAACAGGACAGAGACTGAGAGCAAGGATGAGGTCTCATCGTCATACAATTACAGACCAAAAAAACCATTTACCTGTTGCTAAACGTTTCTGTCATCCAGGACACAACATAGGCAATATGAAAGTTGTCATTTTAAAAGGAAATTTTAAATCACAGACACATCCTGAGAGTGTGGGAGTACAAATTCATTACAATCTTTCATTCTATTCACACTGGACTCAATGTGTCAGAAGGTTTTATGAACCATTACCATATCTGAGCTATCTCCTCCGAGTAGCCCTTTGATCTCACAGAACTTTTCACACTACCTATGTAATCTTACCTAATTAAGGATTCTCTCTTCAAGCTCTTTGTTTGTTTATGGAAATGTTGTGCTTTAAACTGTATATAAATAAGGGTTCTTCAAATATTTTGTCATATCAGCCTGATGAAGGAACATAAGCAGTCCCGAAAGCTTGCTTTGTAACAACATTCACTATTATTTGTTAGCCATTAAAAGGTATCATACCCACAAGATTCCTATTTTGATTCTCTCACTGAGAGCACTTTATATATTTTTTGGCAAGGAATAAAACAACAGACCCATCAGTGGCTCTCCCCACTGCAACTCCAACCTGGTCTGGTTGTCTGCCACAATGGGTGTAACCTGGTGGCGGCTTTAAAGCTCGAGAAGCTGTTACACGTGCCATGCATAGCTCACGTGCTGAACCTGGTGGTGCAGAAATTTATAAAAACATACCCTGACTTGCCGTACCTACTTGAGAAGGTGCGTATTTGCGCCCAGTTCTGCCACTCCTCAACCGCTGTTGCCGGTCTTGCAGCGCTTCAAAAGCAATTTAATTTGCCAAACCACAGACTGATTTGCGACCTGCCAAAAATGTTGGATCTCAACATATCATATGTTGGCAAGGGTAAGTGAGCAGCAGAGGGCACTTTCTGAATACCAGCTTAAACATGCCCGTCACACTGAGACTCAGCCAAGACACATAACTGTCGAGTGAGTGTGGATCGCTGATATTTGTGAGGTGCTTGATAACTTTGAGTACTGCACCAAGCTTGTGAGCGGTGATCAGGCTATTATCAGCGTAACCATCCCTATGCTGAAAAAATCGCTGCAGAATCAAAAAATGGAATCTTTGCGTGCCCAGCAGCTGGGTATGAAGCAAGATTTCACAATGGGTGATCCTACCCAGCCCAGCCAATATCATCAGGTAACATTGGGGGATGAAGAGGATGATGAAAATGAGGAGGGAGAGGACTTCTTCTTCAGTGGTAACGAGGGCACACGTCATGCTACAGAGGGGAATCCAAACCCCAGCTTCATGTCTGTCCAGTATGGGTGGGCTGAAGAGGAGGAGGTGGAGGAAGAGAGTCAGTGTAAGAAGAGGATGGGTATTGTTCCTCCTTCAGGGGTCACAGAACATTTGCCTCTTTGCAGCTTGGCACACATGACACACTTCATATCTGACTGTCTGTGCCAAGACCCTCGTGTAATCCACATTTTCAATAGCAACCTATACTGGTTGGCCACCTTTCTAGACCCACGGTACAAGGACAAATTTCCTTCGCTACTGTTGCAGTCACCAAGGGGTTTCAAAATGGAATCCTTCAAGAAGGCTGTTGTCGATAATTTGATGGCAACAGCACCCTCAGACACCACTGCTAGCAGAGATACCAGCTCTGTGCAACAGCATGCATTAATGGGGAGAGATACGCCAAGCAGGTCCAAAAGAGGTGGTGGTAAAATGCCCACAAACTGGGCCATCTTCAATAAACCAGCTCATAACCAAGGACTAGCTGGAACAGTAGCAATGTCAAGGAGGGAGAAGTTGAACAAGATGGTCAACGACTATCTAAGTGACCATACCTGCGTCCTTCCTGACGCATCTGTACCGTTTAATTACTGGGTATCCAAGCTGCATAGTGGGCCCGACCTCTCCTTCTATGCCTTGGAGGTGCTGGCCTGCCCTGCTGCTAGTGTGATGTCAGAGCGTGTTTTCAGTGCTGCTGGGGCAATCATCACAGATACACGCACACGGTTGACAACAGAGAATGCAGACAGGCTGACTCTGATCAAATTTAACAAGGACTGGATTTCGCAACAGTATTTAAGTCCTCTAGATGACAGTATCCCAACCTAAAGTCACCCAACACGTTTTTTTTTTTAATTGGTGATCACATCCATCCCATTCCCTTCCTATACAAGCCCCTTTTCTTCTTACACATGATTTCAAAACCTGTTTCTGACACATGTACCTCATGGTCAATAAGCTAAAAACAATGTTACGCTTATTAATATTTCCCATCGGAGGCATTTGTGGTGAGAGTGAGACCCTTTCTTCCTTCATCAACCATGCTATCATGCCCCTTGGGCTAATTTTTGGTGACACTATTTTTATGCCTGGACACTGGGCACGGCCACCTCTATGTTAGTAGTCCTGGCTTTATCATAATTGTTAGGCCCTTCAGTCCTGCCTTGCTTCCTTCATCAACCATGATACAGCCCCTAGGGCTAATGTTTGGAAGACACTAAATTCTATGCCTACACATTGGGCAGTGGCACAACAAGGACAGTAGTCCAAGCTTTATAATTGTGAATCCCTTGTGATGATGATGATGATGGGTGGCTTCTTCCTGCGTTAACCATAACACAGCCCCTACCCCTAGGGCAGATTGCTCTCCTTACACCACTTACACACTTAGGTGTCAGTAGATTGCCTCCATCATCACTCGCTCTTTCGGTACTTCTGATATATCACTGGCACTGCGTAAGTGGCGTACGAGTCCCGCTCTTCTGGTAAAAAACCAAAGGACTTAAAATAGTGTTTGTACATTCTAGGGAAGCAGTGGTGTAAAAACAATCGTGCAGCCCCGGACCAGGTGCCCCCAGGTTATATACATTTGTTTACAGCATACATTTTTTAACATTTACACTTTTTTTAGTGTTTTCCTCAGCCCCCAGACCACTTTGAAAGGTCCAGCAGACAATTACTCGCATTTTCCATTGACTATCATTGGACACGCTATTCATACCGAATAACCGAGTATTAGGGTATACTCGGTACGAGTATAGCGAGTCCGAATACTTCAGTACACGCTCATCCCTAGTCCGGAGCTTACCTCTTCATAAAAGCTTATCAGATTAGTCTGACAGGAACGGTCCCTCGTAAACCCATGTTGATATTGGGTCATGAGGTTATTCTTCTTCAGATACTCCAGTATAGCATCTCTTAGAAAACCATCCAGGATTTTACCCACAGTAGAGGTTAAGCTTACTGTATGCACTCTCATTGTAACATGATCTGTCAGCTTCTCTGAAAGGCCATAGAGGATGCAACACCATTAAGGTAGAGGCACCACTAACCAAACACCATGAAGACCAACGAGATCTCCAAACAAATCAAAGGTAAAGTTGTTTAGAAATACAAGTCAGTGATGGGTTATATAAATGTAGGCTATCAGCCCAGGAGAGGAATTACATTAGATTTCCAGGAAAGAGGATCGCCTTGCGATTGCTACTTGTCACACATGAATTGGACAATTTATGCAGTAAGTATCTTCATTTTTTCTATTTTCTAGGGCAGTAATGCAATTCCAATTTTATATATTTCATGTTTGCATGCTATAGAGAGCAACTTTGTCAGTGACTTGAGACTGGGACAGAGGTTCACCTTCCAACAATACAAAGAGCCAAAGCATACTACTAAAGCAACACTCAAGTGGTTAATGGGAAAACATGTAAATGTTTTGGAGTGGCCTAGTCAAGGGTCAGACCTTACTCCAATTGAGAATCTGTGGTCAGACTTGAAGATTGCAGTTCACCAAAGGAAACCATAAAACTTGAAAGAGGTGAAGCAGTTTTGCTTTTAGGAATGGGCAAAAATTCCAGTACCAAAATATGGAAAGCGCTTTGAGATTTATCCAAAGCAACTTGCATCTGTAGTTGACACAAAGTATTGACTTTAGGGGGTGAATAGTTATGCACACTGAAGTTTTCAGTTATTTTGTCCTATTTATTGTTTGCATCACAATAAAAAGAAAACCAAATGTTCACAGTTGTAAGCATATTCTTTACATGAACTGATGCAAACTCTTAAAAAAATAGCTCAAATTCCAGGTTGTGAGGTAGCAAAACACAAACTGTCAAGGGAGTTAATACTTTTGCAAAGCCAATTTAACTATGAGTTAAAAATGCTCACTATACCCTTTGATACATGTAGTTTCAAAAACAGGGTCACTTGTGGTGGGGTTTCTGCTGTTTAGGCACCTTATGGGATCTACAAATGCAACATGGCGACTGCAATCTATTTCAGCCTAATTTGTGTTCCAAAATTCAAATGGTGCTTCTTTCCTTCTAAACCTTGCCGTTTGTCGAAACAGGTGTCTGTTAGACCACATTTTTTTTCATTCGACTTTGCATTAAGCCTTGTGTAGCTCCAGATGGGTTAAACATTTCCTGATGGCTGTTTTAATGTACCGTATATACTCGTGTATAAGCCGAGATTTTCAGCCCATTTTTTGGGGCTGAAAGTCCCCCTCCCGGCTTATACATGGGTCATATATCTGGGGGTCAGTGGGGGAGGCGGAGCGGGGGTGTCAGAGATCATACTTACCAGTCCTGGCGCATTATCGGCAGCATCGCTTCTCCACTGTCTCCCTTCCTGTCTTCAGCGGTCACGTGGTACCGCTCATTACACTCATGAATATGCGCATATTCATGAGTGCAATGAGCGGTACCACGTGACCGCTGAAGACCGGAAGGGAAACAGTGGAGAAGCGAGGCTGCAGAGACCGCGGCTGGATGGGTGAGTATAGCGATATTCACCTGTACCCCGGTCCATCGCTGCTCACCGCTGTCTCTGCTGCATCCTGTGACAGTGACATTTAGGCAGCAGGGGGCGCGGTGACGTGGTTAGTGCGCGCCGCCCCTCTGCTGGCTGAACAGTCACTGACACAAGGAGCGGCAAACAGCGGCGATGGACCCAGGAGAGGTGAGTATAGCTTTTTTTTTTTTTGCAGCATATGGGGGCATATTCTATGGAGCAGCATATGGGGGGAATAGTCTATGGAGCAGCATATGGAGCATATTCTATGGGGCAGCATATGGCGGCATAGTCTATGGAGCAGCATATGGGGCATATTCTATGGGGCAGCATATGGGGGCATAGTCTATGGAGCAGCATATGGTGGCATAGTCGATGGGGCAGCATATGGGGGCATAAACTATGGAGAAGCATATGGGGGCATAAACTATGGAGAAGCATATGGGGGCATAAATTATGGAGAAGCGTATGGGGGCATATTCTATGGAGCAGCATATGGGGGCATAAACTATGGGGCAGCATATGGGGGCATAGTCTATGGGGCAGCATATGGGGGCATAGTCTATGGGGCAGCACATGGGGGCATAAACTATGGAGCAGCATATGGGGGCATAAACTATGGAGCAGCATATGGGGGCATAGTCTATGGATTCCACCCTAGGCTTATACATGAGTCAATAAGTTTTCCCAGTTTTTTGTGGCAAAATTAGGGGGGTCGGCTTATACACGGGTCGGCTTATACACGAGTATATACGGTATTTGAGGGCTGCACTTTTTAAAATGATTAGGACCCAACTTAATCAACACTTGTAAATTAGAAAGCAAGTGCCCAATAAATGTTATTGCAATAGCTGCCTTTATGATACTGTAATGTGCTTTGAGTATGTCAGAACAACAGACAAACATTTTTCTGCTCATAGCCAGACATGGTTAATATGTTTTCACTGATCTATTATCTAGTGCTCCTGCACAATTAAAGGGTATTTCCCAAAATCACATTTTTCACCTAGCCACACAATGATAAGTGTATTATCACTAAGGGTCCAACTGCTGTGACCCCCATCAATAACGGAAACAAGTGTGCTGTTAGCTAATCTTTTGCAAAGACTTTCAGCCATTACAGGACATTGCCTAGTGTTATATGGTTTAATTCTATCATCTATTGTATTTGTTGTACTTTGCTGCCATCTACTGGCAGTTGTTATTATATGTTGGTCATGTATTATAACTTTGTTACCCATAATACCTTTCTTTCTGCAACTCCTCCTATCTTTATCTCACTTCCTTCTTGTGGTCAGTGCCATCTTGGACAACACATGCATCAGAAGTGGAGAAAGGATTCTCTTGTTACCTCTAACTTCGTGCTTCTAATACCAGCTCTAACCTGCAGTTCTAACTTCTACCTCATCTTCATCCCTTCATCTTCCCTGATATCTCACCTCATCTCACCAAGGTACTGTAAATAAAACCTGTTGAGTTCATCACTACATCATCCTTCCGGACTACTCATCAAGAATAGAAGAACAAGTTAGCGAGCAACACTATCTGCTATTGCTTATACAGAGATCCGTGTTCACATCCCTCAGACACAGCTCACCCACATTTAACGGTGGCAGAATAATAAGCATCCTTGAGTGAATGGAGCAGTAATGCGTGTGATCATTGCTCAATTCACAGTCTACGGGACAGAACGAGAGATAGCCTAGTATAATGGTATAAAGGAAGTAATTCCAATAAGAAAATTTACCACTACATACATGCATTTACAAAAACATCTTACAGGGGTTGACCAGGAATGCATTATTATTGACATATCCTATGAATTAGTGGGTGGAGGTCTGACAACCAGCAATCCTACAATCTGTTCTTAGTGGGTCCGACACTTGCAAAAATTATACCGTGTATAAGACTAGAACATCAGAGCTCTGTATGTAGTGTAGTGGCCATTGTCAAGCAATGCACTCAGTTACTCAGTTTACCATTAAAGTAAATTGTTGCAGTAATTGAGAACGGGAGTTTTACAGTGTCTGGCGCTGTCATATTACAGCTCAATATGAGCTGTACTTCTGGCAGCCATGGGTCTTGCTAACAGATGATTGTGGGAGTCTGAACTACTAACAATCTGACATATATGAACTACGAGGGGTGTTCATTAAAGATTTCCCCTGACCCACTTCTATTTATCACAGGATGCTGAAACTGCACATGTGTAATGATATAAGTTTCTATAGGTTTTGTGCCAATTTGCAACTCAGAACTGATAACGGTCTTGATTTTACAGATGCTGAAGTGGTGTGAGGTTTGATAATGGACCCAGTGGAATACAGAGCAGTCATCAAGTTACTTTACTTGAAAGGCCGCACACCAAAGGAGACGTTCAATGAGATGAAAGAGGTTTATGGTGATGATTACTCATCATATGATCTAGTCAAGAAATGGCAACATCAATTCAAATATGGTCGGACTTCGGTGCAACAGCTCCAATTTCAGGGCGACCCCACTCTGCTATTGATGAACACACCATCCAGAAAGTGGAGGTCGCCATTTTGGAAAATCGCCGCATAACTATTCGCCACCTAGACCAAAATGTCAAGATTAGTGTGGGGTCTGAGGAAAAAATCATCCAAAACCATCTTCACATGCATAAAGTATCCGCATGCTGGGTTCCCCAGCTGCTCACACCTTTCCAGAAGCAGGAACGAGACAAATGCTTTCAGGCTCTTTTCACGATGTGCCATGGGAACCAGGAGGACTTTTTCAACAGACTGATCTCACTCCTGAGACTAAAGTCCAGTCGATGCAATGGAAGCATCATGACTCACCGCCTCCAAAAAAAGCATGTGTCCAACCCTCGGCAGGCAAGGTCATGCTCACAGTATTTTGGGACCAGCACTGAATAGTGTTGATGGATTTCTTAGCAAAGGATACCATGATCACTTGGGCATACTATGCTTCACTGCTGCGGAAATTGCGGGAGGCCATCAAAACGAAGAGATGTGGCAGGCTCACCAAAGGTGTCCGCCTTGGCAAGACAACTCACATGTTGCCCCAATGGAAACATGCTCCTGTGGCTTTGAAATTCTACCGCATCCCCCTTATTCACCTGACCTCGCACCATTAGACTTGCACTTCTATCCAACAATTAAGTTAGTTTTGAAGGGCGAGCATTTTCCAGATGATGATACTCTGATTTCCGAAGTCACAATGTGGCTTTTGAAGAAACCTGTCAACTTCTATAAGCGAGGTGTTTACAGTTGCTTAAAGAGATTGGACAAGTGTGTGTCCCTAGGTGGCAACTATGTAGAGAAGGACTAATATATGTGTCAAGTTTCATTGCTCTCAGTCCACAGGAAATGGGTGAGGGGAAATCTTTAATGAACGCCCCTATGTCCTAATGATAAAACTTCGATATTAACCCCTTCCTGACATCCGACGTACTATCCCGTCCACGGTACCCGGGCCCATATGACCGTGGACGGGATAGTACGTCTCAGCGATCAGCGGCGCCCACGTGGTGAGCGCCGCTGATCGCGGCCGGGTGTCAGCTGATTATCACAGCTGACACCCGGCACAATGTGCCAGGGGCGGTCACGGACCGCCCCCGACACGTTAACCCCTTGCACACCGCGATCAAACATGATCGCGGTGTACCGGGAGTTAAAGGGAAGCATCGGCAGGGAGGGGGCTCCCTCCGTGCTTCCCTGAGCCCCCCACGGCAGCGAAATGTGCAGCGCTGCTGCGGGGGGCTCTTTCTCTACAGGCCCCCGGATCCAAGATGGCGACGGGGGCCTGCAGGAAGCTGGCTTCCTCAGTGCCTGCAAAGCGCAGGCATGAGGAAGCCCTCGGCACTGCCTGTGACAGATCGCTGATCTGTCACAGTGACCTGTGATGTGACAGATCAGCGATCTGTCACAGGACAGTGATGTCCCACCTGGGACTATGTAATAAAGTAAAAAAAAAAATAAAAAAAAGTGTAAAAATAATTTTTAAAAAAATCGCCAAGTAAATTAGTAAAAAAAAAAAAAAAAATATTCCCCAATAAATTCATTTTTTGAAAATTAAAAAAAAACAATAAAAGTACACATATTAGGTATCTCTGCGTCCGTAACGACCCGCCCTATAAAACTGTCCCATTAGTTAACCCCTTTAGCGAACCCCTTAAAAAATAAAAATAAAAAACGAAGCAAAAAATAATGATTTATTATCATACCGCCAAACAATAAGTGTAATAGCGCGCGATCAAAAAGACGCATATAAATATCCATGGTATCGCTGAAAACGTCATCTTGTCCCGCAAAAAACGAGCCGCCACACAGCATCATCAGCGAAAAAATAAAAAAGTTATAGCTCGCACAATAAAGCAATGCAAAAATAATTATTTTTTATATAAAATAGTTTTCATTGCATAAATCCGACAAAACATAAAAAAACGACCTAAATGAGGTATCGCTGTAACCGTACTGACCCGAAGAATAAAACCTCTTTATCAATTTTACCGCACGCGGAACGGTGTAAACGCACTCCCCCAAAAGAAATTCATGAAACGCTGGTTTTTGTTCATTCTGCGTCCCAAAAATCGGAATAAAAAGCGATCAAAAAATGTCACGTGCCCGAAAATGGTACCGATAAAAACGTCAACTCGTCCCGCAAAAAATAAGACCTCACATGACTCGGTGGGTCAAAATACGGAAAAATTATAGCTCTCAATATGTGGTGATGCAAAAACTATTTTTACAATAAAAAGCGTCTTTTAGCGAGCGACAGCTGTCAAACATAAAAACCGCCATAAATAGTAAATCAAACCCCCCGTTATCACCCCGTTAGTTAGGGAAAAATAATAAAATAAAAAAACATGTATTTATTTCCATTTTTCCATTAGGGTTAGGGCTAGGGCTAGGGCTGAGATTAGGGTTAGGGGTGTGTTGGGGTTCGGGTTGGAGTTAGAATTGGGGGTTTCCACTGTTTGGGCACATCAGGGGCTCTCCAAATGCAACATTGCGTCTGATCTCAATTCCAGCCAATTCTGAGTTGAAAAAGTCATATGGTGCTCCTTCCCTTCCAAGCTCTGCCATGCGCCCAAACAGTGTTTTACCCCCACATGTAGGGTATCAACCTACTCAGGACAAATTGCAAAACAATTTTTGGGGTCCAATTTCTCCTGTTACCCTTAAGAAAATAAAAAATTGGGGGCAAAAATATCATTTTTGTGGAAAAAAATGTTTTTTTTATTTTCACGTCCGAGCGTTATAAACTTCTGTGAAGCACTTGGGGGTAAAGTGCTCACCACACATCTAGATAAGTTCCGTGGGGGGGTCTAGTGTCCAAAATGGGGTCACATGTGGGGAGTTTCAATAGTTTAGGTACATCAGGGGCTCTCCAAACGCACATGACACCCGCAGACCATTCCATCAAAGTCTGCATTCCAAAACGTCACTGCTTCCCTTCCGAGCCCCGACGTGTGTCCATACAGTAGTTTTCTCCCACATATGGGGTGTCAGCGTACTCATGACAAATTGGACAACAACTTTTGGGGTCCAATTTCTCCTGTTACCCTTGGGAAAATGAAAAAATTGGGGACTAATTGATCATGTTTGTGGAAAAAATACAATTTTTTTATTTTCATGCCCGGGCATTATAAACTTCTGTGAAGCCCTTGGGGGTTCAAAGTGCTCACCACACATCTAGATAAGTTCCTTAGGGGTTCTCGTTTCCAAAATGGGGTCATTTGTGGGTGTTTCCACTGTTTAGGTACATTAGGGGCTCTCCAAAGGCAACATGACACCCGCAGACCATTCCATCAAAGTCTGCATTCCAAAACGTCACTACTTCCCTTCCGAGCCCTGACGTGTGTCCATACAGTAGTTTTCTCCCACATATGGGGTGTCAGCGTACTCAGGACAAATTGGACAACAACTTTTGGGGTTCAATTTCTCCTGTTACCCTTGGGAAAATAAAAAAAATGGTGACTAAAAGATCATGTTTGTGGAAAAAATCCGAATTTTTTATTTTCACACCCGGGCGTTATAAACTTCTGTGAAGCACTGGGGGGTTCAAAGTGCTCACCACACATCTAGATAAGTTCCTTGGGGGGTCTAGTTTACAAAATGGTGTCATTTGTGGGGGGTTTCCACTGTTTAGGTACATCAGGGGTTTTCCAATCGCGACATGGTGTCCGATCTCAATTCCAGCCAAAAACGTCAAATGGCGCTGCTTCCCTTCCGAGCTCTGCCATGCGCCCAAATAGTGGTTTACTCCCACATGTGGGGTATCAGCGTACTCAGGACAAATTGCACAATAACTTTTAGGGTGCTGCTACCCTTGGAAAAATAAGAATTGAGGGTGAAAAGATCATTTTTGTGGAAAAAATATGATTTTTTAATTGTACGGCTTTATGTTATAAACTTCTGTGAAGCCCTTGGGGGTTCAAAGTTCTCACCACACATCTAGATAAGTTCCTTAGGGGGTCTAGTTTCCAAAATGGTGTCATTTGTGGGGGGTCTCCACTGTTTAGGTACATCAGGGGTTTTCCAATCGCGACATGGTGTCCGATCTCAATTCCAGCCAAAAACGTCAAATGGCGCTGCTTCCCTTCCGAGCTCTGCCATGCGCCCAAATAGTGGTTTACCCCCACATGTGGGGTATCAGCGTACTCAGGACAAATTGCACAATAACTTTTAGGGTGCTGTTACCCTTGGAAAAATAAGAATTGAGGGTGAAAAGATCATTTTTGTGGAAAAAATATGATTTTTTAATTGTACCGCTGTACGTTATAAACTTCTGTAAAGCCCTTGTGGGTTCAAAGTTCTCACCACATATCTAGATAAGTTCCTTGGGGGGTCTAGTTTCCAAAATGGGGTCACTTGTAGGGGGTTTCCACTGTTTAGGTACATCAGGGACTCTCCAAACGTGACATGGCGTCCGATCTGAATTCCAGCCAATTTTGCATTGAAAAAGTCAAACGGCGCTCCTTCCATTCTGAGCTCTGCCATGCGCCGAAACAGTCGTTCCCCCCACAAATCAGGTATCAGCGTACTCAGGACAAATTGCACAATAACTTTTGCAGTCCAATTTCTCCTGTTACCCTTGGTAAAATAAAAAAAATTGAACCTGAAGTATTTTTTTTGTGAAAAAAAAGTTAGATGTTCATTTCTTTTTAAATATTCAAAAAAATTCCTGTGACGCACCTAATGGGTTAATAAACATCTTGAATGTGGTTTTGAGCACGTTAAGGGGTGCAGTTTTTAGAATGGTGTCACTTTTGGGTATTTTCTATCATATAGACCCCTCAAAGTGGCTTCAAATGTGATGTGGTCCAAAAAATAAAATGGTGTTGTAAAAATGAGAAATCGCTGGTCAACTTTTAACCCTTCTAACTTCCTAACAAAAAAACAAAAAAAAATTTTGGTTCAAAAATTGTGCTGATGTAAAGTAAACATGTGGGAAATGTTAGTTATCAAGTTTTTTGTGTGCCGTATCTCTGTGATTTAAGGGCATAAAAATTCAAAGTTGGAAAATTGCGAAATTTTCAAAATTTTTGCCAAATTTCCGTTTTTTTCACAAATAAACGCAAGTTATTTGAATGAAATTTTACCACTAACATGAAGTACAATATGTCACAAGAAAACAATGTCAGAATCACCGGGATCCATGGAAGCGTTCCAGAGTTATGACCTCATAAAGGTACAGTGGTCAGAATTGTAAAAATTGGCCCGGTCATGAACGTGCAAACCACCCTGGGGGTGAAGGGGTTAAAGTTCTGGACAAAATAAAAATAACCTGTAAATTCAATTTTTACAATTTTATTTTAGTACAACAGTTTATATAAAGACAATAACTGATGTAAAGTATATATTTATTCTGTGCTCTTTTTATGGATTTACATTTTTGGAAATTGAAGTTATGTACAGTACAGTAGCTTCCTCCCAGTTTTCAGAAATCATAGATATGGCACAAAAAAAATAAGTAAAAATTACAAACATTTCACTTTAAGAGCTTTTGGGTAACCGTAAATGACAATACTACAAGATCTACAAAATAAGCAACACCAATACAGGATTCTGGTGTGAGATATGGATGTATACATGGTAAATACAACAGTGTCAGAATTTGCTGTTTTAAAACCATCAGGTTGCAACATTTGTTCTGCTGTAACACAACCTGTGTCGAACGTGCCGCAACGAAGTAAGTCATTCACTTATAATGGGGTCACAATCTTTGTGCAATTCGCTCCTTAGCACCTCATTTTGCTTTATGGGCTAGGAAAAGCTCATTAAGAAACTCATAGGGCATCAGCAGCAGATGTCACAAACATTTGTTCTTGATGCTTTTTTCATTGGCATAGTGATTAGTCTGCAAAATTGATCGGTCAATGACAAGTATAAGCAGCTGCCCTTTGCTTCCATCTCCATTAGGAATTTCCAAAGTTAAGTGATCTTATGTGACTGGATCAATATTTAAAACCGTTGTTGTAACCAAAATGGCTCAAGGTACACTCACAAATCTTAAAGTCGGGCCACTAGGATCTTCTTTCCAGATATCTGTGGTCCTAGTATGAAATCATAAGAAAATTATACATTAGGTATTCTGGTTTTATCACCGGCCGGTAGAGAATACAGGATGAAACATTTATCTCAATATTCATCATTTGCGTTTTTTGGGGGGAAGAAGGACCACTTTTTTTTTTGCCTTTCAGGAATTTGTTGCTGTTTTTGCACCTAATTCTTCAAAATGGAGCACACTGTTCATGAATTTTCCACAAACTAAAAAACTGGCTTTATTTGTCTTTGAACTTTTTTAACTAGCATTATTAAATTCACAACTTATGGATGAAATAAATAAATGAAATAGATGAACACACAAAAAAATTAACTTTAAAACTAAATAGAAATGAAAAGGATTTGAACATGTCACAAAGAAAAAAACAGGCACAAAATGAGACAAAAAGCTGAAAAGCAATGATGAATCGTCCACTTTCTTTCCTGCAGTTAACAGTTAGCTTTTTTCGCATTTTTGAAGCGTTTTTACTGGCAAAAACGCTTAAAAAATGCTTACAAGAAATATCCCATTCATTTTAATGAATTATGCATTTTTTGTGCATATTGATGCATTTCTAACTATATTCTATGAGACTGGGGATGCTCCGGAAAAAAAAGCATAAAAAACGTGCAAAAACCGCGCGCAAAAAAAAAAAGCGCGTTTTCTGGGAAGGAGTCCGGTTTTTAGTCAGGAATTTTCTGCATAAGTGGGTACATAGCCTCACTGTGTAGAATGACGCCTCCTGTTAACCAAGGCGATGACTGTTCTAGGGTAGATTTATATAACTTTTTATATGCTGCAGAAAAAAACCTCACTGCATCTTTTTCACCAACATACTGAAAATAACAGCAGTGCACTCCTGAGCATCCTGAGGATGCAATCTGGTATGGTGCAGCAATAGGGCTGCCACAGAGTTGCAAAAAATCACGACTATACCTCTCTCAATATGCGAACAGGAAGAAAGTGAACCAGCTTGAGATGAGGCGGCTGCAACTATGCAAAGCTTCATTGGACTTCTTTAAAAAAAATATGCATAGCAAACAGTGGGCACACCAGTGAGGATCATCAACGCATTTCAACTAAGAAGTCTTACTCATGATCTACCTCATAGTGCATTAGAGACATATATATAGAATAAACATGACATTGAACAGACAATTAAAAATGCAAAAAAAACATATGTAAATGTAGAAAAAAGCAATCACCAATTCAAAACCATCATGGACAATAATTAAATTGACATAATATTTTCCCTATATGTATCTAAGTAATATAACAAACTGGATAATGCCACAGAATGGGGAACTGATGGACATAAACCCACTACATCACATGTTAGCCATGCATATTCTTCCTTCAAGTAACACTGAAAATGTGGTGTATCTTATAGAATGCATCACATGTAAAGTTCAGTATATTGGCCGCACTACATGTCTGCTAAAGGTGCGTGTCAGACGAAACTTATCGGACACCGTAAATTCTAAAGCCTTTTCCTCCTCAGCTGTGTCAATACATTTTTACAATGTGCGCAAAGGCAATCTAAGGAGTCTTAGATTTTGTGGAATAGAAAAGGTTTATAAACCTCTGAGTGGAGGTAATTTACAACAGAAACTTTTCAATCGTGAAACATTGGATGTTTATGCTTGACACCCGCATTCCTCATGGTCTCAATGCTAGACAAGACTTAACAAAAAAATTGTTTAGGTATTATTCCATAAGGGAAAATATGTCAATTTAATTATTGACCTTGATGGTTTTGAATTGGTGATTGCTTTTTTCTACATTTACATATGCTTTTTTGCATTTTTAATTGTCTGTCCATTCAATGTCATGTTTATTCTATATATATGTCTCTAATGCACTATGAGGTAGATCATGAGTAAGAGTTCTTAGTTGAAACGTGTTGATCGTCCTCACTGGTGTGCCCGCTGTTTGCTATGCATATTTTTTTTAAAGAACATTATATATCTTTAAAATTGTCCAATAAAGGTTGGCAGAATTGCAGCCGCCTCTATCTCGAGCTGGATCATTTTTTTCCTGTTCTCATTTGGCGTGGGTGCTCACCACAATCCGGGCTGGGCGTTGGCAGGTTTGGGGATTTCATCACAGACCGGTAAAGCTGACTATTTTTTTTACTTATTGTCTTTATATGCCTCCAAATCCAAATCAGTCTTTTCTTATATACTCTGGACATGGAGCAAGCTACATAGCGACTGACAGCATTATTATAAAATATTACAGGAAAATTAAAATAAATCACATTAATAGAATTTCATGTATCTCACCAAGTTTTCCTTTCATGCCTGCCATAGCTTGCCTATCTGTAGTGAAGTTTTCTGCAGGACCCCTGAAAAGTAAGAGTTAAAATGCAGTTAAACATAGTAGCACTTGTATAATCTAGACTAACTCTAAAAGTAAGACATAGCAAGATGCTGAACATGTCATATATAGCTAAAGCTGAAACCTTTAGGATATGGTCCCTGTATGAGCTTTTGGGGAGATTTTGATGCTGCAGCATTTCTGCACCTATTAAATTAGATTACTTGAGGTTTTTCATTGCTTTATTTTAACATTTTTGAAGATGCATTTTTTTGTCTTGAGTGCATCATGCTTTAAATAAATCTAAGTTACTCACTGGTATCAGGATTTTACAGAGCCATTGACAGCGCCACCTAAGAGAGGGTATCCGCCCATCATGGACAGGAAACCTACCTGCATCAGTTGGGTTTCAGAACATGAGAGGACCTTTAAACAGTTATTCAAAGAGAAGACCTCCAGACAGTTATTAAAACAACTATCACCACTCAACATTTTTTATTAACATCCCTATGTCGTGCACACCAACTAGTGAGAAAAAGGGTGGGAATATAAAGGTGCTGTCATGAGCTCTGTAAAATCCCATTACCAGTAAGCAACTAAGATTTTTTCTCCTTCTCCCATGATAGCACCACCTGAGAGATTTAATGTAGACCAAGGCACCTTAGGGTGGGATCACAGCTTGTAACACCTTTCTTCCAAAGGACAGGTTATCAGAAGGCACATTAAGTCGATAATGCTTATAGAAAATAGGAGAGGACCATGTCACTGCTTTACATATCCTGTAGATTGACACTTCTGCCCAGGAAGTTGCCATGGCCCTGATGGAATGAGCCTTCAAGTTCTCTGGAACTGGTATATAACTAGAGGAATAGGCTAAGCTAATGACGTCCCTAATCCATCAAGCTATGGTACCCCTTGTTACTTTGAGGTCTTTCCTAACTTCTTGGAATGACATGAAAAAGGATTCACCCTTCCTCCATTGTTATGACATGGCTAAATACTGTACCAGGATCCATTTAACATCTAGCATGTGAAGTCTCTGCTCCTCTGCATTATTAGGATTTCTAAAAAGAGGGGAGAACAATTTCTTGGCTCCTATAGAAATTGTATCATCAGAGAGGAAGAGGCCACAACTCTAGTGCCACCTTTTGGAAGTAGCAATCCTAAAAGTCAATGTCGACCCTTTAATGAACCTTGTCACATGACTTTCCTAAAAACCATACCAGAATCTCAATTTGCAGACTATGTGTTTCGGGGTACTGCTCCTCATCAATGCAAAGTGTGAGATCTGGTTTGGCTGTGTGAGAGGCGTCTGACTGATATCCAAGAAGTATTGTTACTCCTTGCGGAGATTGATATACTAAGCATGCCGAGATGAGGAGACTTAAAGCCGCAATGCTCCTCTGGGAGATATGCAAATTGTCTCTTCAGAGACGGAGAAGAGTAGAACTCTAGTGCCACCTATTGGAATTTAAGTCTCCCTCATCTCGGCATGCTTAGCATGTCAATTTCCACAAGGAGAAACGATACTTCTTGGATATCGGTCAGACGCCTTTCACACAGCCAAACCAGATCTTACAGTTTGCACTGACGAGGGGCAGTACCCCAAAACACACTGTCTGCAAATTGAGATTCTGGTTTGACTTTTATCCTAAGTCATGTGACAAGGCTCATTAAAGGGTCGACATTGACTTTTAGGATTGCTACTTCCAATAGGTGGCACTAGAGTTCTACTCCTCTTCCTATCTGAAGAGACAATTTGCATATTTCCCAAAGGATCATTGCAGCTTTAAGTCTCCTCTTCTTGGCATGCTTAGCATGTAAATCTCTGCAAGGAGAAACAATACTTCTTGGATATTGGCTCCTATGGAATTTAGATGCCACTTTTGGAAGATTTGCAGGGTCTTGTCTCAGTATAACTCTATCTTCTGTGATCTGTGTAAACTGGTGGTTGACTGATAGAGCCTGTAAGTCACTGACCCTGATGGCTGATGTTAGGGCCACCAATATTACTGTCTTTAGGGCGAGTATCTTGACTGGTAATTTGTCTAAGGGCTCAAAGGGAGATCTCGTTAATGCTTTGAAGACTAGGTTTAGATCCCAAGGAGGCATTTTTGGGGATGGTATTGGTGTTGATCTATCACATGCTTTAATAAACCTAATTATCCACCTATCTACTGCTAGGTTATAATTATATACAGCCCCTAGAGCTGATACTTGCACCTTAAGTGTGCTAGTGGCCAAGTCAATCTCCATACTCTTGAAGAAACTTTAACACAGCCTTTATTGGAATTTTTCCTTCCAAGGATTGTCCCGAACTAGACAAGAATTTTGCCCATGTCCAACCATATATACCGGTTTCCAGCTCTGCAGCTGGGTAGAGACTAAGTCAGGGGAGAAGCCCTTTTGGAATAATAGCGACCTCTCAAACTCTAGGCTGTCAAATGCAGGCCTGACCTCTGAAGATGACAAACTGAGCCCTGCTTGAGGAGATCCGGGATATTTGGGAGGATCCAGGGATCTGAAAAGGACATCATCCTCATCCACGAGAACCATGGACTCTTGGGCCAAAATGGTGCAATAAGAATGACATCTATTCTCTCTTCCCGAATCTTCCTTAGCATCAACATTAACGGGGGAAGGCATAGGGTAGGTTGAAGTCCCAGGGAATGTGTAGTGCATCCAGTGCATATGGCTTTTCTCTCGGATTCAGAGAGCAGAAATGTTTTCTGTTTTGCTTGTTTGCGAACAGGTCTATTTCTGGCTGCCCCCATCGTTCCATAATTTGTTGGAATATTACTGGATTCAGGTAGGGCTCTGTACTGAAGGTGCCTGACTTGCTTGTTTATAAGCAAGGCTACTCTCAGGTACTGCTGGTCTTTCACGTGGATTATGATGTGGTAATAAGCATACTTTAAGGCCAGGACACTCATATAACTGCACGGGAACAGCATTTTTATGGTCAATCTTATGGACTCCATCTTGAAGGGTCTGTAGACCAGAAACTTGTTTACTCGCTTGGGGTTGACTATAGTCCTTAAGGTACAGTTGTGTTTTCTTATCAGGAATAGGGGAGAATAGAATCCTTTCCCATGCTGCTGTACCTTCACCTCCACCAGAACCTGTTTCCTTAGAAAGTTTAGTACTTCTGCCTCTAGGGCTAATTGTTTCCCAGGAGTTTTGGGAGATGACATCTTGAACGTGTGCCAGTGAGTAAGCCTGAATTCTAGTTTTAGCCCTGTCTGTTTTATACTCAGAATCCAGGTGTTGCATGAAATCTTCTCCCAGGCAGGCTGGAAGTGGGACAGCTTTCCTCTTATCTGGGGAAGCCCATCCCTTAGAGTGCTTTCTGGCCTCAAACAAAGGGCCCCTGAACAAGAAAGTCTCCACTTCTTCGCTTCCTATCCTTCCACTTTCCCTGTTCTCTGCGGGACTTGTTCATGTTATATCTCTTCTTGCGAAAGGAACTCTTATACTGCGGAATGAACACATTGGGAAATCCATTCTTTCTATCTGCTGCCATATCCAAAATATCAAGTGCTTGACCAAAGAGATATTTTCCTTCACATGAGATTGAGCATAATTTGGCTTTAGGTTGGCCATCCCCTGGCCAGCTCTTGAGCCGCAATGTTCTATGGGCAGCGTTTCTTAAGTTCGCTGACCTGGCCGCCAACCTGATTGAGTCCGTTTAAGCGTCAGTGAGGAAGGCAGCAGCTCCTTGCAATAGTGGAAGATTTGCCATGATGCTGTCTCTAGGGGTGTTGTTCCTGACTACTTGTTCCTCAAGTTGCTGTAACTAAACCATCGTAGATCTGGCCGTGCAGGTTGCTGCTATTGCTGGCTTTAATGCCCCCGCTGATGATTCCCATGCTTGTTTTAAATAAATCTCCACTCTTTTGTCTAGGGGGTCCCTAAGAGTGCCAAGATCTTTAAAGGCAAGGTAGGGAGAATTTTTAGAGGACTTTATCACTGCTACATCAGTCTTAGGGGTCTTCTACCATATGCTTGCTTCCTCCTCATCAAATGGGTACTTTCTGTTTGATGAAGACGGAAGACCCTTTTTCTCAGGTCTTTTTTATTCTTTGTCAATGAGCATTTTAATTTTAACTTTCTTCTGTTCTAAACCCACGAACATAATGCCCTAGACTGTCCTATGAGTTTTAGAATCTGAGATTCCCATGGCTGTCCTGATTGCTCTCACCAACTTGCCCGTGTCTTCTTCTGGAAAACATGGCCTACTCCCTGTGTCACTATCCGAAGGAGAAAGGGGAGGAGGAGACAGAAGAGTAAATCATTCCTACTCTCCAATACTACTTAACCATGCAAATCAGATGATTGCTGTTTTGGTCTCTTTTTCCCCTTTTCCTGTTTCATTAGATGTTTCAATGAGTTTTAGATTTCTGATTTAATTATGGACTTTAAGTCGATAGCAAAACGCGGGGTTTCTTCAGAGATGTTCTTTGGAATGCAATCGGGACATAGTCTCTTTTAAATATGCAGGTAAACCATCCCTGCACAGCGCACATTCCTTATTATTCTGCTTGGCGCTACATTTCATAGGCCTTCCCTGGTAAAAAAATAAATAGAGAAAAGGGACCTAATAACATGGTGAACTTTCACGTAGATCACTCAACATTCTGTCATTCAATCTAGGGTACCGGAGATGAAGGTTGGATCGGTTCACATGAACATTCTCCCCTAGAAGTGGTGGACTCACGACCTGCTCTGCTCCTCTGGCCATTCTTGCTGCTGCTTGTCAAACTGCCACTGCTGCACTCTTTACAGTGACGCTGCTGATGCTGCAGTGGCTGCTGCTACTGAGGTGGCTGCAGAAGCATATCCATGCTGAGGACTACTGCAAAGGCCGGCACCATCTTTTGACCATTCCATATATACTGGGATGGTCCTGTTACACCTCTGTCTGGCTGCTCCCCGTTTTCCAGGTCAATGTTATTATTTAAATCTGGCGCACTGAGCACAGGGAGCCTCGGCACGCCCTGCGCATGCGCAGACCTGGATGGCCGCATTCTTAGTCTCCGGCACGATGTGGCATCGGGACGCAACGGACATTACATTCTGCATCCCACGTGTCCGCAGACCCGGGCGACCATGTTTACACCACAGTGACGAGTGCGTCGGGTCTTCCACCAGCGGACCCTGCAAGTGCTCAGACCCAGAAGCATGTCTTGGCGCACTCAGTACAGGGTACTCCTGTAGCCCAAGCGTGCGCAGACCTGGGACCTTGCATCGGCATGATACTTTTACCAAGACGTCTCTGCTTAAACAACGCTCCACCAACCTCTTTGCCAGTAGTACCTCACTCATCCGGAAGGCATCCGATCCTGGATACCCTTTAGACCTGGGTAAATCCAAACGTACCGCTATTCTTAGGTTCCCTCAAGGACAGGAAACCAAACTGAGGCAGAGGAGAGGTACTGCCCTTTTATTCAGTAGGCTTCCTGTCCTTGATGGGTGAATACCCTCTCTCAGATGGTGCTGCTATGGGAGAAAGGGAAAAAAGTTGCCTTGTTTTTTTTATACTTCTTGCCTTGTATTTGGCTTTGACAAAACTTTATTGATATACTTAGGTGCAGATTACATCTGTTTTTGATGCGTTTCTGCCCCAAAAATGCAGTGAAAATGCATCTGGGTTTTTACCTGCAGATTTTCCGCATGTAATACAAGATGATGAGGAAAATCCGCGCAGAAAACATTACGTGTAAGAGAAATTGAGATGCTGCGGATTTGAAACATTTGCTGCAGGTCACCTTACTCTGAGTAAAAAAGAAGCACAGTGGAATGAGATTTCTATAAATTTCATCTATTTATCTGGAACTGTAAGATGCTGCATTTTTTACGCAGTCAAAAATGCACCAAAAGCTCATTGTGGGAACTTGGCCTCACAACTGTCAAAAGGTCTGTCTGGTCTAGATCAGTACATACAGGTGTCTATTAAAATGTACTCCAATTCAGAGCTGATCCTGAGTGAACCAATTTTGCTTATTTGAGGTTTCATCCACAAATATAACATTTCTAAATGAGAGTCTGCAATAGTAGCAAAACAATGAAATAGGGCAGTGTGTAAAATGTCCCGTGTATGTTCTCATGCCATAGTATAAGGGTATGCAGGCCTTGTGTGTTTGCTATTCCCATTATGTAACTAAAATGAAAGGCACCTGTAATCTGTATCATTGGAGAGAAATGTCTTATAAGTAGTGTTGAGCATTCCGATACTGCAAATATCGGGTATCGGCTGATATTCGCTGTATCGGAATTCCGATACCGAGTACCGATATTTTTACAATATCGGATACCGGAATCGGAAGTTCCCATAATGCAATGAGCCACTGATGTGGCTGTGATTGGCTGCTGAAATGATGTCATCATGATGTGCGGGCCTGCCGGGGGTCTGTGCGGGCCTGCCGGGGGTCTGTGCCGGCTGCCGGGGGTCTGTGCCAGCTGCTGGGGGTCTGTACGGGACTGCCGGGGGTCTGTGCGGACTGCCGGGGGTCTGTGCGGGCCTGCCGGGGGTCTGTGCCGGCTGCCAGGGGTCTGTGCGGACAGCCGGGGGTCTGTACGGGCCTGCCGGGGGTCTGTGCCAGCTGCCGGGGGTGTGTGCGGACTGCCGGGGGTCTGTGCGTGTGCAGGCATCGTCCGATGGGACTACAAGTCCCATCGGGCTATGCCTGCTACAATGACAGTGATTGACACATTAGCCAATGATGGGACAGTAGTAGTCCCATCATCCGGCTAATGCGCAGAATGTAAAAAAAAAAATATATATACCTACTACATACATACTACATATATACAACATTCATACAACATACATACATACATACTACATACATACTACATATATACAACATTCATACAAAATACATACATACTACATATACAGTATACTACATTCATACAGCATATATACATATTACATTCATACAACATACATACATAATACATACATACTTCATATATACTACATTCATACAACATACATACTACATACATAATACAAACATACTACATTCATACAACATACATACTACATATATACTACATTCATACAGCATACGTACTACATATATACAACATTCATACAACATACATGCATACTACATACATACTTCATATATACTACATTCATACAACATACATACATATTACACTTACTACATATATACTACATTCATACAACATGCATACTACATACATACTACATTTATACAACATTCATACATACTTCATATATACTACATTCATACAACATACATACTACATATATACTACATTCATACAGCATACATACATACTACATATATACAACATTCATACAACATACATGCATACTACATACATACTACATATATACTACATTCATACAACATACATAGTACATACTGCATACATACAACATGCATACAACATGCTACAGACATACTACATACATACTTCATATATACTACATTCATACAACATACATACTACATATATACTACATTCATACAGCATACATACATACATAATACATGCATACTACATATATACAACATTCATATAACATACATGCATACTACATACTACATATATACTACATTCATACAACATACATACATTTGCAAAAAAACATATCGACTAAAAACCCTGTATTTGTTATCATCTTTTTATCAGCACTTGCTGACTACTGGTATATGTTTTACTGCAGGATATTTCTGCACAATTGTCATTCTGTGCTCTCTGTTTGTGTTTGAGTCAGTGGGTGGTATGAACAATGTCCTACCGACTTGTTCTTATGTGTGCATGTCACATGTGTTTTTAATCCTGTTTTTAATTATGTAGTATGTATGTAGTATATATGTATGTTGTATGAATGTTGTATACATGTAGTATGTATGTATGTTGTATGAATGTAGTATATATGTAGTATGTATGTATGTTGTATGAATGTAGTATATATGAAGTATGTATGTAGTATGTACAGTTGTGGCCAAAAGTATTGACACCCCTGCAATTCTGTCAGATAATACTCAGTTTCTTCCTGAAAATGATTGCAAACACAAATTCTTTGGTATTATTATCTTCATTTAATTTGTCTTAAATGAAAAAACACAAAAAGAATTGTCCTAAAGCCAAATTGGATATAATTCCACACCAAACATAAAAAAGAGGGTGGACAAAAGTATTGGCACTGTTCGAAAAATCATGTGATGCTTCTCTAATTTGTGTAATTATCAGCACCTGTAACTTACCTGTGGCACCTAACAGGTGTTGGCAATAACTAAATCACACTTGCAGCCAGTTGACATGGATTAAAGTTGACTCAACCTCTGTCCTGTGTCCTTGTGTGTACCACATTGAGCATGGAGAAAAGAAAGAAGACCAAAGAGCTGTCCGAGGACTTGAGAAACCAAATTGTGAGGAAGCATGAGCAATCTCAAGGCTAAAAGTCCATCTCCAAAGACCTGAATGTTCCTGTGTCTACCGTGCGCAGTGTCATCAAGAAGTTTAAAGCCCATGGCACTGTGGCTAACCTCCCTAGATGTGGACGGAAAAGAAAAATTGACAAGAGATTTCAACGCAAGATTGTGTGGATGTTGGATAAAGAACCTCGACTAACATCCAAACAAGTTCAAGCTGCCCTGCAGTCCGAGGGTACAACAGTGTCAACCCGTACTATCCGTTGGCGTCTGAATGAAAAGGGACTGTATGGTAGGAGACCCAGGAAGACCCCACTTCTTACCCCGAGACATAAAAAAGCCAGGCTGGAGTTTGCCAAAACTTACCTGAAAAAGCCTAAAACGTTTTGGAAGAATGTTCTCTGGTCAGATGAGACAAAAGTAGAGCTTTTTGGGCAAAGGCATCAACATAGAGTTTACAGGAGAAAAAAGAGGCATTCAAAGAAAAGAACACGGTCCCTACATTCAAACATGGCGGAGGTTCCCTGATGTTTTGGGGTTGCTTTGCTGCCTCTGGCACTGAACTGCTTGACCGTGTGCATGGCATTATTTAGTCAGAAGACTACCAACAAATTTTGCAGCATAATGTAGGGCCCAGTGTGAGAAAGCTGGGCCTCCCTCAGAGGTCATGGGTCTTCCAGCAGGACAATGACCCAAAACACACTTCAAAAAGCACTAGAAAATGGTTTGAGAGAAAGCACTGGAGACTTCTGAGTCCAGACCTGAATCCCATAGAACACCTGTGGAGAGATCTAAAAATGGCAGTTTGGAGAAGGCATCCTTCAGATATCAGGAACCTGGAGCAGTTTGCCAAAGAAGAATGGTCTAAAATTCCAGCAGAGCATTGTAAGAAACTCATTGATGGTTACCGGAAGCGGTTGGCCGCAGTTATTTTGGCTAAAGGTTGTGCACCAAGTATTAGGCCGAGGGTGCCAATACTTTTGTCTTTGCCCATTTTTGGAGTTTTGTGTAAAATGATCAATGTTTTGCTTTTTGCTTCATTCTCTTTTGTGTTTTTTCATTTAAGACAAATTAAATGAAGATAATAATACCAAAGAAATTGTGTTTGCAATCATTTTCAGGAAGAAACTGAGTATTATCTGACAGAATTGCAGGGCTGTCAATACTTTTGGCCACAACTGTATGTAGTATGTATATATTTTTTTTTTTTTACATTCAACACATTAGCCGGATGATGGAACTACTACTGTCCCATCATTGGCTAATGTGTCAATCACTGTCATTGTAGCAGGCATAGCCCGATGAGACTTGTAGTCCCATCGGACGATGCCTGCACACACACACAACCCCCGGCAGGCCCGCACAGACCCCCGGCAGTCCGCACAGACCCCCGGCAGGCCGGCACAGACACCCGGCAGTCCGCAGACCCCCGGCAGGCCCGCAGACACCCGGCAGGCCCGTACAGACCCCCGGCAGGCCCGCACAAACCCCCGGCAGGCCCGCACAGACCCCGCCTGCACACACAGACACGCACAGTGTCCGCCCACGCACCGCCCACACTCTTCCCCCCTCCCGAACAGGATGTGCAAGTAAAGAAAGGGTTTTTTTCAATTCCGATATTTCTGTCCCATTGACTTGAATTGGACTTCCAGTATCGGAATCGGCGATACCTGATACTCCAATCCGATCCGATACTTCACGGTATAAGATGGTATCGCTCAACACTACTTATAAGTAATAATATACTAATAATAAACTTACTAACAAAACACCACCACCAACAGGCCCTAGGGAACAAATTCACTCCATTCCCATTAGTTCTATGGCCAAATTAAAAATACGAACAAGGAACTATACTTACGATTTACTAACTTTCATAATTCCCAATTCCAAAAAAGATGCTAGGGTATTTTTTTGCATATCAGAAGATAAGGCCTCATAACATTGGCTGATTCCTGTAAAAGTAAAGTAAAAAAATGTATGTGTGATTTGTAGACTTGCTGGTCTTTAATTAATGTCTAGTATTTCAAGAGATACAGTGGGTACGGAAAGTATTCAGACTCCTTTAAATTTTTCCCTCTTTGTTTCATTGCAGTCATTTGGTAAATTCAAAAAAGTCCCATCTTGACTGAAAGAATGTATAAAGTTTATTGAAAAAGAAAAACTGAAATATCACATGTTCATAAGTATTCAGACCCTTTGCTCAGTAATGAGTAGAAGCAACCTTTTGAGCTAGTACATCCATGAGTCTTCTTGGGACTGATGCAACAAGTTTTTCACACCTGGATTTCGGGATCCTCTGCCATTTGTGAGGCAATGACCCCTGTTACAGCTAGGGGGTGCTGTGTGTTCTCCCCAGGATACGCACTGAGGCGTATTGAGACTATGGGAATGCATTGCGGTCACAGGCGTAGCTGGGACTGCAATGGTGAAGCAGTGACCGTCACAGGTAAGGGTCGCTGTGTAGTCTCCCCAGGATATGCACGAAAGTGTATGAAGGCCATAGGTCAGCATTGCAGTCACAGCTATGCCCGTGACTGCCATGCCAACCTATGGCCTTCATAAAAAATTGTATTAATGGTAGGGGAATGAGTAGAGTTAAACTTTACTTTAAATTAAAGGAATAGTGAAAGATTTTTTTCTCATTTAAGTAATTTCCAATTGGTGAAAGTGATATTCAGACAAGATTTTTTAAGAAAAGAGTACATATATTTTTAGCAAATGCAAAGTCCAGAAACAGAAGGTGAGCACCATCACACTGGCCCACACATCCGAACCATTATGTGTGTATAGAAGAGACGCAGCCGGCAATACAACTGTTTTACCCCTAGGTGCACATTCATGGAAAATAAGCTAATCAACATAGCAAAAAAAGTAGAAAAGAATGGCACTCACCGGGTAGTGTAGTCAAGGCTTTATTATAAAAGCATATCAGCGGGAGAACAGGTGCAAAAAGGAAATGGCAACGACGATCGTTTTGCGCAGCAAAGGCGCTTCCACAGGTTACATGGTGAGCTGCAGCCGGCCAAGGGAGAAATACCCACAACCAAAAGTCAGGACCCCTCCCACCGGTGGAAGGAGAAAGCGCCTCCTGAGTGCGAAACGTACGTCGGAGGTTTGTTCCACGGCTGGGGGTAACAGTGCACCACCTGGTAAGCTTTTTGCATATGACTGTCGCTGATATATGATGTAACTTATGATGAATGTTATGGATTCTGCTTGCCGTCATTAGCCATATTGCCTGATTACACATCGGCTGGTTGCCTGAGGATATTTTGTCCAGCCTATATGGCGATTATTTGGCATTTGTTACAGCCCTTGTGTCGACATATTTTACAAACTATCCTGGTTAATGTTATATACAGGTGCAGTCTTTCTTTTTTTTTTTTCACCCCCACCTGCCTTCTTAATATTGGTGTCTATTTGTTATCTGCAACTTTGCTGGTTATTTATATATATTGTCTGTGCTCGCATTTAATAAAGGATTTTGATACTTTTATACTACTTGGATTCGTTTGCTCCCTTTTTTTTCCTAAATTTGTATGTTTATGGAGCGGAACATATTATTATGGTGGCTTATTTCCATGGATTGCCGCATTGTGTTTTGTTGAAAGTATTGGGCTCATGTTTATTTCTAATATATACAGTATATGTATAGATATATCAAACGATCTATAGATATATCTATCGATCTATAGATAAACATGTGCACATACCCAAACAGTTGTTTTCCTCTTCATATTGAGTACCTGCGTACTCAGAAATTGCACAACAAATTGTATGGAGCAATTTCTCCTGCTGCCCTTGCAAAAGTAAAAAAAAAAAAAAAAAATAGGTCTAAAGGAAAATTTTTGTGAAAGTTAAATGATTATTTTTTCCTTCCACATTCCATTAATTCCTGTGAAGCACCTGAACGGTTAATAAACTTCTTGACTTTGGTTCTGAGCACCTTGAGGGGTACAGTTTTTAGAATGTTGTCTCTTTTGGGTATTTTATATCATATACACCCCTCAAAGTGACTTCAAATGTGATGTAGTCCCTAAAAAATGGTTTGTAAATTTTGTTGGAAAAATGAAAAATCGCTGGTTAAATTTTAACCCTTATAACTTCCTAACAAAAAAAAATATGTTTCCAAAATTGTGCTGATGTAAAGTAGACATGTGGGAAATGTTATTTATTAACTATTTTGTGTGACATACAGTAGCTCTCTGATTTAAAGGCATAAAAATTCAAAGATTGAAAATTGCAACATTTTCAAAATTTTCATTTTTTTCACAAAAACGCAAGTCATATTGACAAAATTTTACCACTAACATGAAGTACAATATGTCACGAAAAAACATTCTCAGAATCACTGGGATCCGTTGAAGCGTTCCAGAGTTATTACCTCATAAAGTGACAGTGGTTAGAATTGTAAAACTTGGCCGGGTCAATAACGTGCAAACCAACCTTCGTGGGTAACGGGGTTAATATGTGCTGTCCTAGCTACTCGACGTGTAAAGTGTGTATGTCGGTACATATTTTTCTTGCTGCCCAAATTGCAACGTCTACATTTATAATACATTCCCTAAGCTGCTTAAAGGCAGTCAGTTACTCGCAACATGCATTTTAAATAGGGTATATAGTGTTGTAGGAGACTTAGCTCCTGTAAAAACCATACAAGTACTGAAACTGTTACAGTGCCTGAGAAAATAACTTAATTTGTATGCAAATGAGGGTGTTACGGTGCATCTTTGGTATGGCTAAGAGTTTAGTGCAGTTAGGTTTCCTGATTTGAATATTGGGGACATTCCCCCAATTCTGATTGGTAGGCGAGCACAGTCAGAGCTTTGTTTCAGTGCTGATGGTTTTTGTATACATGTGCTCTGCCTTTAAAAGGGAGAGAAAAGGGAGTTCTCTTAGAATCATAGAATCGTAGAGTTGGAAGGGACCTCCTGGGCCATCTGGTCCAACCCCCTGCTCAAAGCAGGATTCGCTAAATCATCCCAGTCAGATGTCTGTCCAGCCTCTGTTTGAAGACTTCCATTGAAGGAGAACTCACCACTTCTCGTGGCAGCCTGTTCCACTCATTGATCACTCTAACTGTCAAAAAGTTTTTTCTAATATCTAATCTGTGTCTCCTCCCATTCAGTTTCATCCCATTGCTTCTAGTCTTTCCTTGTGCAAATGAGAATAAAGTTGATCCTTCTACAATGTGACAGCCCTTTAGATATTTGTAGACAGCTATTAAGTCTCCTCTCAGTCTTCTCTTTTGCAAACTAAACATTCCCAAATCCTGCAACCTTTCCTCATAAGACAGGGTTTGCAGACCGGTCACCATTCTGGTCGCTCTTTTCTGAACTTGCTCCAGTTTGTTGATGTCTTTTTTAAAATGTGGTGCCCAAAACTGGACACAATATTCCAGATGAGGTCTGACCAAAGAGGAGTAGAGGGAAATAATGACTTCACGTGATCTAGACTGTATGCTTCTGTTAATACATCCTAGAATTGCATTTGCCTTTTTTGCTGCTGCATCACACTGTTGACTCATATTCAGTCTGTGATCTATTAGTATACCCAAGTCTTTTTCACATGTGCTGTCACTTAGCCCTATTCCTCCCATTCTATATATGCTTTTTTCATTTTTATTGCCCAGATGCAGTACTTTGCATTTCTCCCTGTTAAAAACCATTCTGTAAGTTGCTGCCCACTTCTCCAGTTTATTTAAATCTTTTTGAATCCTCTCTCTCTTCTCTAGTATTAGCTATCCTTCCTAGCTTTGTGTCATCAGCAAATTTAATCGGTTTACCCTCAATTCCTTCATCTAAATCGTTGATAAAGATGTTGAACAATACAGGGCCCAGGACAGAGCCCTGTGGTACCCCACTTGAGACATTCTTCCAACTGGATGTGCAGCCATTTACGACCACTCTTTGGGTCCGATCACTAAGCCAGTTATGAATCCACCTAACAGTTGCCTTGTCCATTCCATACTTAGTCATTTTTTCAATAAGGATTGTATGAGAGACTTTGTCAAATGCTTAAAGCCGCCTGCTACATTTCTGGGTGTATTAGTGCAGCGAGCCGCATCAGCAGAAAGAAGACAGGGAGGAGAATGCAAGGTTCGGGGACAGGCAATGTCAGTACACATGCACAGACTTACTTTCAGCATTGAGAGACCATTTGCTCCAGGAAGTAAGTAAGCACTGTCAATTAAAAGCAGGGGAAAGGCCAATATGCAAAATGAGATGGCATAACTGTGCACCAAACTCTTGGCCATGCTCAAGGGTGCTCCATAGCTCCCTCATTTGCTTTGTTTTCTCGTGACATACTGTACTTCATGATAGTGGTAAAATTTGCTTGATACGACTTGTTTATTTGTAAAAATATGGGAAATTTGGTCAAAATTTTGAAGTTTTGCAATTTTCAAACATTTAATCTTTATGCCCTTAGTGACAGAGCCAATTTGTAACTTAATGACCAGGCCAATTTTTACAATTCTGACCACTGTCAACTTATGAAGTTATAACTCTGGAACGCTTCAATGGATCCCGCTGATTCTGAGAATTTTTATTATGATATATTGTACTTCATGTTAGTGGTAAAATTTCTTCAATATGATTTGCATTTATTTATTTTAAAAAAAAGAAATATGGCAAAAAAAATTTAAAATTTCACAATTTTCAAACTAATTTTTATCCCCTTAAATTGGAGATATGTCACATAAAACCTCCACAAGTGACACCATTTTAGAAACTAGACCCCCTAGGGAACTTATCTAGATGTGTGGTGAGCACTTTGAACCCCCATGTGCTTCACAGAAGTTTATAACGTAGAGATGTGAAAATAAAAAATCCTATTTTTCCACAAAAATGATCTTTTCACCCCCCAAATTTTTCATTTTCCCAAGGGTAACAGGAGAAATTAGACCCCCAAAGTTGCTCAATTTGTCCTGAATACACCGATACCCCATATTTGGGGTTAAACCACTGTTTGGGCGCACGGCAGACCTCAGAAGGGAAGGAGCGCAGTTTGACTTTTTCTTTTTTCTTATAAACCGTCTTTATTGAGTGTAATACAAAGTATACATATAATGTCCAATAACATAGCAGAAGAACATGTATGCAATATTTTCAACATTAGGTGGCATTTTTCAACTATAACCCCCCCCTCCCCCCCACTCCCCCGGGCAGACTCCATAACTTCGTAACACAATTTCAATCCAGTCTAACAGGGATATTACCGGCAAGCTGCTCTCTCATATACCAGTTTGTGAGCTGGAAACAACTATGTATCACCTGGCGTGTGGATGTCTGAGTATTGATAAAAGAGGACCATGTGAAAAAAAAGCATTCGGTGTCTTTTTCTTTATTAAGTAAGGCCTCTATCCAATCCATTTTGAAGAGATATGTAGTAATTAGGCTTAAAGAAGGTGTTACATCTTGTGCCCACAAATGGAGAATGCTTTTACGTGTGGCTGCCGCCCATATGAACAAGATGCGGCGCTGCTGGACAGAAAGCCTCACCAACTGGTCCTGTGCGAGAGTATTAAATATGGCCCACTCCGGGGAGAGAGAGATAGATATGACAAAAGTGCTGATGAGATGTTGCAGAAGTGTAGAAGTGTATCCCACACCTCCCTTATTTTGGGGCAGTCCCAAAGGCAATGGAAAATATCAGCTGGAGAGTGTAAACATTTAGGGCAGGGATAGTTCCCTGAGGGGGACATTTTGGACTTGACCTCTGGGGAAATGTATGCTTTATGAAATATCATAAGAGACATGGTTATGTAACGGTCATATGGTAATATAGACTTAATATGCAGAGTGGCTTTCAAAAGGTCATTTACCCGACAGTTCGTTAATTGAGCAACCCATTTTCCTGGGCCTGATGAAGAGTCTGACCAATGTATAGAAGGCTTTAATGATTTATATATAAGACTCATAGAATAAGTTCTCATTTTGGCTTTAATGGATATTAAATTTAGAGGGCGTGTTCTAGCATCATCCGGTATGTCTCGCAATATTGAGCTTACATAATGTCTAATTTGAGAGATAGTAAAATTGTCTTCTGTAAGGATTGGGTATTTGAAAACCATGTCCTCTAAGGTAAGAAGGCATTGATTATTTGTTAATGTATCTTGGACCAGTCTACTCCTATTGTTTCCAAGCACCTTGTAAATGGGAGGTGGCTTGCCTTGTAGAAAAGAGGGGTTACCTTGAAAGGGAAGAAACATCGAGATGTGGGGGTCAAGACCGCTAACTCATCTAGCTTGACGCCATCCTAAGATTACCGACCATAATAGCGGATTATCTCTAACCTCCACTGGAATTTCAGCATTTCGTAGGTGAAGCAATGCTGGAAGACTGAAGGGTCTACACAAGGCCTGATCTATTGGGGTATTAGTGAAGCGATTAAAGGCATATATCCAGTCAAGGGAATGGCGAAAAGCAGCCGCTATATTGTAGAGGCGTAAATTTGGGAGATTAAGTCCACCCAAAGATTTGGTTTGCTGCAGCTTAAAAACACTAATTCTAGAGCCCCCTTCTGAGCCCCAAATAAATTGGCGGAAGGCTCGTGTCAGTAGCCTATCATCAGCTTTAGAAAGTAGAACCGGGAGCGTCTGTAAAGGAAAGAGTATTTTAGGGAAAGAGATCATTTTAGATGGGCTTTACCTGCAAAGGATAAGGGATTTCCAGGATTGAATTTCTTGTATAACTACAGAAATAAGAGGCTGAATATTTAATTTATAGATATCATGAGGAATTGATGGTAGGTCAACGCCAAGATAACGTAAAGAATTTCTCCCCCACTGAAAGGGAAAAGGGAACGGCCACCGTTTCTGAGCAGTTTTAAAAATAGCTAAAGCATGAGATTTATTAAAGTTTATACGAAATCCCAAAACTGCTCCAAATTCATTAAAGGCGTCCATTATAGAGGAAATGAATTCCTTAGGATTGGATATCATGAGTAAGATATCATCAGCAAATGCCAACGTTTTAAGTGTATGGTGACCGACCCCTATGCCCCCAAAAGGAAGGAATCATCTCTAGATATCTTAGTAAGGGATCAAGGGCAATATTAAACAACAAAGGTGACAGAGGACAGCCCTGCCTCGTCCCACTGAAGATGGAAAATTGGTTGACTGGATACCATTAAGCCAAATCGAAGGTAAAGCCACACAGTCTATATTTCAGAGTTCTGATAAGATGAGACCAGGACACATGGTCGAAAGCCTTATCAGCATCGAGGCTGACGAGTATATTCTGCTTGGCTCTATCCTGATAACTATGTGTGATGGCCGCTAACGCCATCCTGATATTGTAAGTGATAGACCGACCATGGACAAAGCCCGTTTGAGATGAGGTAAGATTATCAGGAAGCATAGACTGTAATCTATTAGCCATGATTTTGGTGAGCAATTTAAAATCAACATTTAAAAGGGAAATCGGGCGGTACGAGGCAGGGAGAAGAGGATCTTTGCCCGGTTTTAGAAGTAATGACAGACAGGCTTCATTAAATCTATCCGGCAGAGAACCCGAGTCCAAAATATGGTTAAAAAGAGAAGTGAGGTGTGGAGTAATTAAGGGTTGTAACAGTTTATAAAACTCTAACAAGAACCCATCCGGGCCAGGGGCTTTATGCAGTTTTGAAGATTTAATGACTGATCTTACCTCATCAGAAGAAATTGGTTGGTTTAGGATCTTCCGCTGAGAGTCAGAAAGCCTCGGTGGACAAGCCTTGTGTAGGAATGCATATCCATCCTCCTGAGAGTCCAGAGATGGGCCATAAAGATCTGCATAAAAGTCTCTAAAAACCACACAAATTTGGGTTGGGTCACGAGTGATAGAGCCATCGGGTAAGACAATATTGGGAACCCTAGTAGCCGCTTTGAATGGCTTCGTTAAAGACGCCAGGAGACGGCCTTGGTTTGTTACCCCAACGAAAATAATGGTTATGTTGATGAGCTAATTGGTTGTGTGTCTGCTCATGTAATAGGGTATTTAAATTTTGTTTAGCTGTCAGGTATGCCTCTCTGGAGGAGGGAGTATTATGTAATTTAAAGTCTCTATATGACTGAGTGAGCTGGTCTAGGTGAGGCCGCTAGGAGGACAGCAACTTCCTTTTTTTCTGGGACACATAAGCGATAACATGTCCCCTAAGTACTGTTTTAGCAGTGGCCCAAAATAGATTGATATCGTCCAAGTGTTCCAAGTTGTCCTCCATGAAAGTCTCCCACCAGCCCGTCATATAGCGCTTGAAATCATCTGAAGTATAGAGATAAGAGGGGAAGCGCCAGCGCAAAGACACAGATCTACTAGTGGGGAGTTCCAGAGTAAGTAAGACCGGGGAGTGGTCTGAGCTAATTGAAGGGAGAATGTCAACTGTTTTTAGAAGGGAAAGAAGAGAGGCAGAAGTTAGCCAATAATCAATTCGAGTGTGAACATCATGTACCCTAGAATAGAAGGTATATTCTCTTTCCTTAGGGTGGCAGCACCTCCAGGCATCAACCAAGTCAAGCCTGTTTAACAAGGTAGAAATCGCTCTGGATGGAGGGTGAGATGCGGGCAGGGGGGTAGATCTGTCCAATAAAGCATCATGAAGGGCATTTAAATCTCCACCCAATAATATATTGGTAGGATGCCAGCCATGAACCATCTCTTCAAGTTTAGCAAAGAAGGAGGGGCTAGTAGTATTGGGTGCGTAAACATTTATAAGGCAATATTCCCGATGTTCAATAATAGCTCTGACTAATATATATCGCCCTGCCTGGTCCCTCACCACATCGTGTATAGAATAATCGAGATCCTTATGAAACAAAATGACCACACCACGTTTTTTCTGTGTAAAGGAAGCCTCCAAGCACTCCGCATAATATCTATTACGGAGCGCTGGGTGACCCCTGCATAGCCAATGGATTTCTTGTAAAAAGACAATATGGGGCGTAGACGAGTAATGTGATCTAGTACTTTTCTGCTCTTGACCGGTGAATTGAGGCCAGCCACATTCCATGATAGAAGTTCTATGGAGCATATATTAATGTGAGAAGCTATGTTATTAGGGGCAGCCATGTTAACCTATCCCACATTGGGGCCAGAACGTAGAAATTGGGGAAAAAAAAGAGTAGTTGGGCAAAGGTCTGTCCCAGCGAGCAAACCTACCAACCCAAGTTAGCCAAAAAGACCAGACATAGAGTGTGCCCAAGGAGAGGAAACCCCCCCCCAAACGAACTGAGAAACAACATATAAACCAAAAGTTAAACATTGGGATAAGTTATCTTAACTAATGGCATCCCCTAGAAGGAAAGACATGAGATAAGAGCAAAAGTTCAATATAGATCAAGCCATAAGCTCAAAATCAAATCTTAAAGGCAAAATAACACATGGCTACAAATCAGTCAAGTGACGGGAGAGGAAGCCCGGCAAGAGCGCTCAACTTCCTCTAATGCTTTATCTGGGTCATCAAAAAATACCGGTTTTCCTTGAAGCACCACCCGGAGGCGTGCAGGGTAGAGAAGAGCAAAACAATTGCCTTTGTCATGTAATAGTTTACATACTGAGGAAAAAGCACGGCACTTGGTCACCACCAAGGAGGAGAAATCTTGAAACATAAGGAGGGAATGACCCTCGTATTTCAATGAGGAGGCGGCTCGGTACGCCCGAAGCAACTGAAGTTTGTCCTGGTAATTGAGTAACTTGAAAATTACCGGGCGTGGACGAGCTTTTGGATCAGAGCGCTCAGGTCCAATCCTGTGCGCTCACTCCAGCACCATAGAGCCAAGCATGTCAGGCAAATTGAGTGTTCGTGGGAGCCATGAGGAAGTAAAGTGGTGTAGGTCCTTTACCGATTCAGAAAACGCCGATGATCCGTAGATTGTTACGACGACTCCGGTTTTCCAGGTCATCAAATTTTTCCCGAAGCTGCTCTATCTCGTGGTCTCTGTCCTTTATCTGGGTAACAAAGGATTGTTTCATAGAAAAAGGAAAGTCCAGCTCAAGGAGTAAAATCCAGAATTTTCTTTATTTGTTTCATTAAAATACAAGCATGGCTGCTATAGTCATCATTGCAGTTTTTACCCTGACATGGGATAGCCGCACAGAGAGTGCCCAGGAGGTTCTGTACGCGTTTCAAGCGGTATACGCTCTTAGACTCTGAGTCTAAAGAAATGAAACAAATAAAGAAAATTCTGGATTTTACTCCTTGAGCTGGACTTTCCTTTTTCTATGAAGTATTCCAAGACGTCCAAGTGGAGACGTGTCCTTGCTCGGAAATTGCTGCAGCATCAATGAGGGGTGAGCTGAACTAAATCCTTTTTTTTTCTCCAACAAAGGATTGTACCGTGTCCTCGAAGTCAGAAATCCGCTGTTCTTCAACTGAAATTTTATTGGTGTGTTCAGTTAGCTGTAATATGATTGATTCCAGTGATGATTGAAAAGATTGAAGTCTGGCGTCAATCACCGGCATGAGCTTCACTGTAATAGAAGCAGCAATTGCTTGCAGAGATTCCTCAGACATGGTGGTGTTAGGAGATTTGGCAACCTGAGCTCTAGTCTTGACCGATTTGGAGCTACCCTGATTCACGAATTTATCCATGGATGTTGGAGCAGAAAATGCAGCCATGAAGTATATACTGAGAGAGAGGGGGGATACCACAGCCAAGATTTGGCTAAAGAAGCTTACATAGTCTTGTTAGGGTTAGATCGACGGTATGTCCCAAATTGGGCTGGGGTCAACCGCAGTACGGAAGGCGAGCCCTGACGGAAGGGGGCTTTATCCGTTATTTATCCTAACATGTGTAGGTGTAAGCAGGCACCGTTATAAAAAAAGCAATAGTTGCTCAGCGCTGACCTCCAGAAATTTATTTCGATAACTGGCTACATACAGTGGGGAAAAAAAGTATTTAGTCAGTCAGCAATAGTGCAAGTTCCACCACTTAAAAAGATGAGAGGCGTCTGTAATTTACATCATAGGTAGACCTCAACTATGGGAGACAAACTGAGAAAAAAAAATCCAGAAAATCACATTGTCTGTTTTTTTTTCATTTTATTTGCATATTATGGTGGAAAATAAGTATTTGGTCAGAAACAAAATTTCATCTCAATACTTTGTGATATATCCTTTGTTGGCAATGACAGAGGTCAAACGTTTTCTGTAAGTCTTCACAAGGTTGCCACACACTGTTGTTGGTATGTTGGCCCATTCCTCCATGCAGATCTCCTCTAGAGCAGTGATGTTTTTGGCTTATCGCTTGGCAACACGGACTTTCAACTCCCTCCAAAGGTTTTCTATAGGGTTGAGATCTGGAGACTGGCTAGGCCACTCCAGGACCTTGAAATGCTTCTTACGAAGCCACTCCTTCGTTGCCCTGGCGGTGTGCTTTGGATCATTGTCATGTTGAAAGACCCAGCCACATTTCATCTTCAATGCCCTTGCTGATGGAAGGAGGTTTGCACTCAAAATCTCACGATACATGGCCCCATTCATTCTTTCATGTACCCGGATCAGTCGTCCTGGCCCCTTTGCAGAGAAACAGCCCCAAAGCATGATGTTTCCACCACCATGCTTTACAGTAGGTATGGTGTTTGATGGATGCAACTCAGTATTCTTTTTCCTCCAAACACGACAAGTTGTGTTTCTACCAAACAGTTCCAGTTTGGTTTCATCAGACCATAGGACATTCTCCCAAAACTTCTCTGGATCATCCAAATGCTCTCTAGCAAACTTCAGACGGGCCCGGACATGTACAGGCTTAAGCAGTGGGACACGTCTGGCACTGCAGGATCTGAGTCCATGGTGGCGTAGTGTGTTACTTATGGTAGGCCTTGTTACATTGGTCCCAGCTCTCTGCAGTTCATTCACTAGGTCCCCCCGCGTGGTTCTGGGATTTTTGCTCACCATTCTTGTGATCATTCTGACCCCACGGGGTGGGATTTTGCGTGGAGCACCAGATCGAGGGAGATTATCAGTGGTCTTGTATGTCTTCCATTTTCTAATTATTGCTCCCACAGTTGATTTCTTCACTCCAAGCTGGTTGGCTATTGCAGATTCAGTCTTCCCAGCCTGGTGCAGGGCTACAATTTTGTTTCTGGTGTCCTTTGACAGCTCTTTGGTCTTCACCATAGTGGAGTTTGGAGTCAGACTGTTTGAGGGTGTGCACAGGTGTATTTTTATACTGATAACAAGTTTAAACAGGTGCCATTACTACAGGTAATGAGTGGAGGAAAGAGGAGACTCTTAAAGAAGAAGTTACAGGTCTGTGAGAGCCAGAAATCTTGATTGCTTGTTTCTGACCAAATACTTATTTTCCACCATAATATGCAAATAAAATGAAAAAAAAACAGACAATGTGATTTTCTGGATTTTTTTTTCTCAGTTTGTCTCCCATAGTTGAGGTCTACCTATGATGTAAATTACAGACGCCTCTCATCTTTTTAAGTGGTGGAACTTGCACTATTGCTGACTGACTAAATACTTTTTTTCCCCACTGTAGTTGTAGGCAAATTTTCCAGATCCCCATAGAATGGGCTTTCAGGTTTCTCTTAGGCCTCTTTCACACTTCAGTTATTTGCATCAGTTTCAATCCGCCAAAAAGGCAGACAAGCGGATCCGTTCTCAACTGATGTGAACGGATGGCACAGGATCCGTTTTTAGACGGATCCTGAAAATGATGAAATTTAAAGGAATCGCTGGCCGGGAAGGGGAGAGGGAGAGAGAGAGGGAGAGAGAGAGGGAGAGAGAGAGGGAGAGAGAGAGAGAGAGAGAGAGAGGGAGAGGGAGAGGGAGAGGGGGAGAGAGAGAGAGAATTTTTTTTTTTGTCCGGCACCCAGACAGATTTTGGTGTTAATTCAGTGTCTGGAGGATCCGCCGGGCAAAAAAATGTTGCAAGCTCCGTTAGGAAATCTTTGAGGATGTTGACGGACAGCAACATTGTGGCGGATCCTCAAAAAAACGGATGCAACGGACGGCAATCAGTCAGGATCCGCCAATAATGAAAGTCAATGGGGAAAAAAACGGATCTGCAAAGAAAAATGGCGGATCCGTTTTTTTTCAAAATTGGCGGATCTTGACTGATTGTCAAAAACGGAAGTGTGAAAGAGGCCTTACTATGAGGCACCGTTGGGTGCAGTTCTTCAGAATGACCACTTGGTGTCACCGTTGCCCCAGTAATGACTCAGAAACAAAGAACCACATTCTTTGTGGTCAATCTCTGGTGTTTTTGGAATCTAAACTGTGGGTAGAAAAAAACTCTCAAGAGACAGCCTGAGGAAATGTCAAGGGTCAGGGGATGTCAGGGACGTCAGTCTATTTATGCAATATTCTGGCCAGTGAGAGTTATCGCTTCAGGGCGATATTGCCCCTTTCCTTCCTTGATCTTTAATATATTCAGCGATTTATATTTTTATTTTATAGTTCCTCTCCCTCCCTTCTTTTCCTCTTGTCTTCTCCTCTCTTCAGCAACAGCCCTGTAAGCGATGTTATCTCACAATCCCGGTCAGCGCTTAGCCTACAGCTTCAGCTCCCAGCGTTGTTATTCTCCAAACAATATGGTGCCGGCCAAGGTGGGAAAAAGTCCAGTACACCCCCAGCACAACCCCGGACCCGCTCAGGCAGCCTCAGACCCCAGTGGCAGGCGGATGGCAGTCAAGAGAGCGAGGGGCACTGGAGAGAATCACTGCGCTCCTCTGTAGAAGGCAGGTGATGTGTGCCGCCTGCTAGCAGATGTCAGCGCGTGTGGAGAGGCAGGAGGGGAGCGCGAGGTGTCAGAGCCGAGCAGTGCAGGCTCCCTGTCAGAGCGTCGGTGCCCGAGCCCTGTGTGTATTCAGCGGGGGGGAGATGTGACCCTTCAGCAGGGGGAGGGAGAGGGCCAGCGGTGCCGCCAGGCTGTACCTCAGTGTCGCTGGTTGTTTGCTGTTCTCTGCCTTTTGCAGCTGCTTCTTTCATGAAAATGGCGTCCGTCCTCTCCTCAGCAGATCCCCAGAGCCAGTCCAGCGTTCAGTCCAGGGTGGCAGCAGCTCACCCTGGCAGTCAAGATCTGTTCTCTGGGGTAGCAGGGTAGGCTCAGAGCACTGCTGGTGGTCAATTTGCAGTTTGGGGCTCGCTTATTCTTTATATTCTTTTGATTTTAGCAGGAGCTCTTGAGAGGTCCCCCGTTTGACTTTTTCAATGCAGAATTGGCTGGAAATGAGATCGGACACCATGTCGCGTTTGGAGAGGCCCTGATGTGCCTAAATATTGGAAACCCCCCACAATTGACACCATTTTGGGAACTAGACCCCCCAAGGAATTTATCTAGATGTGTGGTGAGCACTTTGAAACCCCAAGTGCTTCACAGAAGTTTATAACGTAGAGCCGTGAAAATAAAAAATATTTTTTTTCCACAAAAATGATCTTTTTGCTTGCAATTTTTTATTTTCCCAAGGGCAGCTGGAGAAATTGGACCCCAAAAGTTGTTATGCAATTTGTCCTGAGTACGCTGATACTCCATATGTGGGGGGGAACCACTGTTTCGGCGATTGGCAGAGCTTGGAAGGGAAGGAGCGCTGTTTTGGAATGCAGACTTTGATGGAATGGTCTGAGGGCATCATGATGCATTTTCAGAGCCCCTGATTTGCCTGATCAGTAGAAACCCCCCACAAGTGACCCTATTTTGGAAACTAGACCCCTCATGGAACTTATTTAGATGTGTTGTGAAAACTTTGAACCCCCAAATATTTCACTAAAGTTTATAACGCATTGCCGTGAAAATAAAAAATCATTTTTTTCCCACAAAAATGATTTTTTAGCCCTCAATGTTTTATTTTTACAAGGGTAACAGGAGAAATTGGACCCCAAGAGATGTTGTCCAATTTGTACCGAGTACGCTGGTACCCCAAATGTGGGATAAAACTACTGTTTGGGCACACATCGGGGCTCGGAAGGAGTGACGTTTTGGAATGCAGACTTTGATGGAATGGTCTGCGGGCATCATGTTGAGTTTGCAGAGCCCCTGATGTGCATAAACAGTAGAAACCCCCCAAAAGTGACCCCATTTTGGAAAGTAGACCCCCCAAGGAACTTATCTAGATGTGTTGTGAGAACTTTGAACCCCCAAGTGTTTTACTAAAGTTTATAATGCAGAGCCGTGAAAATAAAAAATATTTTTTTTTCATAAAAATGATTTTTTAGCCCTCAATTTAGAAATTGGACACCAAAAATTGTACAATTTGTCCTGAGTACACCGATACCCCATATGTGGGGGTAAACCACTGTTTGAGAGAACGGCAGAGCTCGGAAGGGAAGGAGCATCATTTCACTGGAATTGACATCGGATGCCATGTCGCATTTGGAGAGCCCCTGATGTGCCTAAACAGTGGAAATCCCCCAATTCTAACTCCAACCCAACTCACCCCTACCCCTAATCCCAACCCTTACCATAACCCTAACCACAACCCTAACCCCAAAACACCCCTAACCCTAATCCCAACCCTAACCACAACCCTAACCCCAACACAATCCTAACCGTAATCCTAACCACAAACCTAATGCTAACACATCCCTAACCCTGATCCAAACTCTAACTTTAGCCAAAACCCTAACCCTAGTTTTAGCCCCAACCCTAACCCTAATTTTAGCACAACATACTTTAGCCCAACTCTAACCCCAATGGGAAAATGGAAATAAATTCATTTTATTACTTTTCCCTAACTAAAGGGTTGATTAAAGGGGGTTTTGATTTAGTAACATAGTAACATAGTTAGTAAGGCCGAAAAAAGACATTAGTCCATCCAGTTCAGCCTATAAAATTCTGTCAGAATAAATCCCCAAATCTAAGTCCTTCTAAAGAACCTAACAATAACTGTAAGATACAATATTGTTACGCTCCAGGAAGACATCCAGGCCTCTCTTGAACCCTTCGACCGAGTTCGCCATCACCACCTCCTCAGGCAGGGAATTCCAGATTCTCACTGCCCTAACAGTAAAGAATCCTCTTCTATGTTGGTGGAAAAACCTTTTCTCCTCCAGACGCAGAGAATGCCCCCTTGTGACCGTCACCTTCCTTGGTATAAACAGATCCTCAGAGAGATATTTGTATTGTCCCCTTATATACTTATGCATGGTAATTAGATCGCCCCTCAGTCGTCTTTTTTCTAGACTAAATAATCCTAATTTTGCTAATCTCTCTGGGTATTGTAGTTCCCCCATCCCCTTTATTAATTTTGTTGCCCTCCTTTGTACCCGCTCTAGTTCCATTACATCTTTCCTGAGCACCGGTGCCCAAAACTGTACACAGTACTCCATGTGCGGTCTAACCAGAGATTTGTACAGAGGCAGTATAATGCTCTCATCATGTGTATCCAGACCTCTTTTAATGCACCCCATGATACTGTTTGCCTTGGCAGCCGCTGCCTGGCACTGGCTGCTCCAGCTAAGTTTATCATTAACTAGGATCCCCAAGTCCTTCTCCATGTCAGATTTACCCAGTGGTTTACCGTTCAGTGTGTAATGGTGATATTGATTACTTCTTCCCATGTGTATAACCTTACATTTATCAATGTTAAAACGCATCTGCCACCTCTCAGCCCAAGTTCCCAACTTATCCAGATCCATCTGTAGCAGAATACTATCTTCTCTTGTATTGACTGCTTCACATGGTTTTGTATCACCTGCAAATATCGATATTTTACTGTGCAAACCTTCTACCAGATCGTTAATAAATATATTGAAGAGAATAGGTCCCAACACCGACCCCTGCGTTACCCCACTGGTCACAGCGACCCAGTTAGAGAATATACCATTTAAAACCACCCTCTGCTTTCTATCAGTAAGCCAGTTACTTACCCATTTACACACATTTTCCCCCAGACCCAGCATTCTCATTTTGTGTACCAACCTCTTGTGTGGCACGGTATCAAACGCTTTGGAAAAATCAAGATATACCACATCCAATGACTCACCTTGGTCCAGTCTATAGCTTACCTCTTCATAAAACTGATTAGATTGGTTTGACAGGAGTGATTCCTCATAAACCCATGAAACCCTCATAAATGTACTATTTTTTATATTTTGATCACTGTGATAGGGTCTATCACAGTGATCAAAATGAACCAATAGGAAAAATCTCCTATTGTTGCCAAGTGCTGGCCGTCAGATCTCAGCGGGTGTGCCATTTTCTAATCGGAAGATGCTGGCGGCCGTGGGGGAAAGCAGGAAGGCCCAGGAACTGGGAACCCTATTTTTCTCTACTCTAATGTGCGATCACATCAGATAGGGAAATTAAATGGCAAATCTGACTTTTTTTTCTTTGCGGTGGCTGTTATACCGTTAATAACGAATCATGTTCTTTGGGGTCTCGGCCACCCCCGGCAGCCAAGACCCCGGAGAAATTCCGACTCTGGGGGGCGCTATACACTTTTTCCTCAGTGCCGTTAGCTGTGGTTTAAGTACCCTTAACTGCCGCCCTTAAAAGGCGTATCGGTGGTCATTAAGGGGTTAAACCAGAGCGTTATGTCACATAAAATTGTTAACCCCTTCATGACCCAGGCTATTTTGACCTTAATGACCTGGCCATTTTTTGCAATTCTGACCAGTGTCCCTTTATGCGGTAATAACTCAGGAACGCTTCAACGCATCCTAGCGATTCTGAGATTGTTTTTTCGTGACATATTGGGCTTCATGTTAGTGGTAAATTTAGGTCGATAATTTTTGTGTTTATTTGTAAAAAACCGGAAATGTGGCAAAAATTTTGAAAATTTCGCAATTTTCAAATTTTGAATTTTTATTCTGTTAAACCAGAGAAGTACGTGACACAAAATAGTTACTAAATAACATTTCCCACATGTCTACTTTACATCAGCACAATTTTGGAAACAAAAATTTTTGTTAGGAAGTTATAAGGGTTAAAAGTTGACCAGCGATTTCTCATTTTTACAACAAAATTTACAAAACCATTTTTTTTAGGGACCACCTCACATTTGAAGTCATTTTGAAGGGTCTATATAGCAGAAAATACCCAACATTGACACCATTCTAAAAACTGAACCCCTCAAGCTACTTAAAACTACATTCAAGAAGATTATTAACCCTTCAGGTGCTTCACAGGAACTAAAGCAACGTGGAAGGAAAAAATGGACATTTTAATTTTTCCAACAAAAATTTTCTTTTAGCATTAATTTTTTCATTTTCACGTGGGTAACAGGATAAAATGGATCATAAAATTTGTTGGGCAATTTCTCCTGAGTACATCGATACCTCATATGTGGTCATAAACCACTGTTTGGGCGCACGGAAGGGCTCAGAAGGGAAGGAGCGGAATTTGACTTTTTGAATGGAAAATATGCTGGAATATTTAGCGGTTGCCATGTCGCGTTTGTAGAGCCCCTGTGCGCCTAAACATTAGAGCTCCCCCACAAGTGACCCCATTTTGGAAACTAGACCCTCCAAGAAACTTATCTAGATGCATAATGAGCAATTTGAACCCCCAGGTGCTTCACAAATTGATCCGTAAAAAAAAAAGTACTTTTTTTTCACAAAAATGTTCATTTAGCCTCAGTTTTTTCATTTTCACATGGGCAACAGGATAAAATGGATCCTAAAATTTGTTGGGCAATTTTTCCTGAGTACACCGATACCTCATATGTGGTCATAAACCACTGTTTGGGCGCATGGCAGGGCCCGGAAGGGAAGGAGCGCCATTTGACTTTTGAATGGCAAATTAGCTCCAATCGTTAGCGGACACCATGTCGTGTTTGGAGAGCCCCTGTGTGCCTAAACTTTGGAGCTCCCCCACAAATGACACCATTTTGGAAACTAGACCCCCTAAGAAGCTTATCTAGATGTGTGGTGAGCATGCTGAACCCCCAAGTGCTTCACAGAAGTTTATAATGCAGAACTGTGAAAATAAAAAATATTTTTTTCCCTCAAAAAATGATTTTTAGCCCACTATTTTTTATTTTCACAAGGGTAATAAGATAAATTGGACCCCAAAAGTTGTTGTCCAGTTTGTCCTGAGTACGCTGGTACCCCATATGTGGGGGGGACCACTGTTTGGGCACACGTTGCGGCTCGGAAGGGAAGTAGTGACGTGTTGAAATGTCGTCATGTTACGTTTGCAGAGCCCCTGATGTACCTAAACAGTGGAAACCCCCCACAAGTGACCCCATTTTGGAAACTAGACCACCCATGGAACTAATCTAGATGTGTGGTGAGCACGTTGAACCCCAAAATACTTCACAGAAGTTTATAACGCAGAGCCGTGAAAATAAAATATTATTTTTTCTCCACAAAAATTATTTTTTTAGCCCCCAATTTTTAATTTTCCCAAGGGCAACAGGAGAAATTAGACCCCCAAAGTTGTTGTGCAATTTTTCCTGAGTACACTGATACCCCATATGTGGGGGTAAACCACTGTTTGGGCACACGTAGGGGCTCGGAATGGAGGCAGCACTGTTCGACTTTTTGGATGCAAAATTGGCTGGAATAAATGGTGGCACCATGTCGTGTTTGGAGACCCCCTGATATGCCTAAACAGTGGAAACCCCTCAATTCTAACTCCAATCCTAACCCCAACACACCCCTAACCCTAATCGCACCCCTAATCATAACCCTAACCCCAACACACCCCTAACCCTAATCTCAACCCTAATCATAACCCCAACACACCCCTAACCCTAATCCCAACTCTAACCCTAATCACAAACCTAACCCCAATCCCACCCCTAACCCTAATCTTAACCCTAGCCCTAACCCTAGCCTCAACCCTAGCCCTAACCCTATTTCTAACCCTAATTGAAAAATAAAAATATTTTATTATTTGTCCCTATGGGGGGTGATAAGGGGGGCGGTGATTTCCTTTTTTTTTATTTTGATCACTGTGAGAGTTTATCACAGTGATCAAAATAAAAAAAATGAATCTGCCGCCGGGAAATGCCGGCGGGCGCACTGCGCATGCGCCCGCCATTTTCCAAGATGGCGGCGCCCATGGACCGGGACGGCGAGACACCGGGACGGCCAGGGCGGGTTAGTGAGTATCGTGGGGGGGATCGGAAGGTGGGGGGGAGCGGATGGAAGGGGGGCAGATTGTGACAGCGGCCGTTCGGCACCGTCAGTCGGCGGGGGGTTAACTTAGTGTCTCCAGCCATGTCCTATTTCAGCATCGGCCATGGCTGAATTGTAATACTTCAGTAATATTTAATCAATGAAATTTGATATCGCTCTGATTGGCTGTTGAAAGTGGGCTAAGCCACCCCCTTGTGGTGAAGCACAAAGGGTCCTGTCACTGTGGGTTGGGTGACCTTTCCGTGACCCCGGTCACCCGACCCGCAGGGGGGCTTTGAAATCATGACACAGCATATGCTGTGTCACAGGTCGGGAAGGGGTTAATATGAGGTTTATGCAGATTTTGGTGGATGAGGAAAAAGAGAATCTCAGGAGGTTAAACGAAAAGCTCAATGAGCAGATTGAGATCACAAAGAAATTTAAAAGTGAAAGTGATTTTACTACAAAAGAGAGTCAGTTACAAAACTCCATTGAAAAATTCCAATATAATCTGAAAGAAAGAAAGCATAAACAATACCTCAGGGACCTGCAAGATTTTAATGACAATAAAATCTATCAAATAATGGTGGACAGATCAGAAAAAGGTGACAGGGATACTGAATTAATGAATTAAGCTCCACTGAAACTGACCTTTCTGACACCGATAACAGAAGTAGCACTTCTAGGGGTCCTCAAAGGGGAAGGGGAAGAGGTTATTATAGAAGTGACAGATACCAACCCCCTAACTCTAGGTCTGTTTTTTTAGACCAACCATACCAGTTAAGGAACCAGAACCCCTTCAGCAGGGACTAGACTTTACAGGTTGTAAATTTATCGGATAGACCACTAACTACAATTGAAATATTGGTATTGTCTAAAGGCCTGTCTTTTATTCCTACATCGGACTTCTCTTTGTTTGACATGATTAAGGACCTTAACCTTTTTGTTAGAAAACTAAGATGGCACAAGTTTTTTAAACAAAAAGATAAAAAAAACCTGCATTGAGTATGACATTCCAACAGATATGCTTCAGGATGTTCAACTTCTGACAGATGTTGATAATGTTCCGGCAACAGATACGGGTTTGGGTCCGATCACTCACTTAAAAAATCCCAGTAAAAAGATGGCTCCAATTGGAGGTGATCTGTCAGCTATAGATGTGTTTTTAAATCTAAGCACCAAGGGTTTAAAGGAGTACACTCAGAAACAATGCAGGCACAACCTCACAAAAAGTCAAATGAATGCCCTTCAGGGTCTAGAAACGGATAAATCCCTGATATTCAAGCCCTCTGATAAGGGGGGGGAATATTGTGGTGATGAATGTGGAAAAATATGAGAACATGTGCCTCTCTCTCCTTAATGATGAAAGTACATATGTACGGGTGTCACAGAACCCCACATCCAAAATTATTGTTGATCTAATGACTATTCTATCTAAAGCTAGAACTGATAATCTGATTAGTCATGATAAATTTTCCTTTCTTCTCCCCCAGCACCCGGTGATGGCTACTTTCTACGCTCTGCCCAAAATCCATAAGGGCCTGGACCCCCTCAGGGGAAGACCCATCGTGTCTGGAATTGGGAACCTATGTCAGAACATAGGGGTATATATTGACAATATTCTTAGACCATTTGTCATCTCACTCCCCTCATATATCAGGGACACGATGGATCTTCTCCAAAGGCTGGAGGGTATCTCCCTTGAATCAGACATCTATTTGGCTAGCATCGATGTGGAGGCTTTGTATTCCTCCATTCCACATGAAAGTGGTATAAGGGGAGTTCAACACTTCCTTGCCACAAGAGGGCATCAATTCCAGGCCCATAATTAGTTGGTGGTGACCCTCCTGGACTTTGTTCTCCACTATAACTATTTTTGTTTTGATGGGCGTGTCCTCCACCAGCTCAGGGGCACCGCTATGGGCAGCCCCTGTGCGCCCAGTTATGCAAATTTGTTCCTGGGCTGGTGGGAGGATAACTTGGTGTTCACTGAAGTCCATGAGAAATATACGGTCCACATTGATATGTGGGCCCGGTTTATCGATGATATCTTTATCTTGTGGAGTGGCACCAAGGAATTGTTTCAAGAATTCATGCTGTCCCTGAATTGTAACAACATTGGGCTCAAGTTCACTTCTGATATACAGGAGAGACAAATACCATTTCTGGATGTAATGATTACAAAATCCGCGAGGGGTGACAGTTTGGAAACAACTGTCTACAGGAAACCCACTGCCACCAACTCACTCTTGAGGTGGGAGAGTCACCACCCATACCCCCTCAAAAGAGGAATTCCTAAGGGTCAATACCTTAGGTTAAAACGTAGTTGCTCCGATAATGCTGATTTTAAGGTCAAGGCAGACGATCTAAGACAAAGATCTCTATCCAGGGGTATCCGGACCGGGTGTTGAGGGAGGCATATCGATTTGCGAACCATCAACCAAGGACTACGTTGTTAACTCCCCGCAATAGAGAAGAGAGGGTACCAAAAGAAATTAGACTAATCTGTTCTTTTGATAATGGGGCATCGGCGGTGAGACAAATCATTAAGAAACACTGGGACATCCTTAAAATGGACGAGGACTTGAGAGATGTGATTGGAGAAAGTCCCCAAATCACGTATAGGAAGTGCCGAACCCTGAGTGATTGTTTGGTACACAGCCATTTTGCCCCACCGAAACAGGAAACATGGCTACCAAGGAAACCGGTAGGCTGCTACAAGTGTGGAAACTGTGTGGCATGTGATTCTGTGGAGGTAGGGAGGAAATTTTTCAATTCTAATACACAGCAGTACTATCAAATTAAGGAATTCATTAACTGTAAAACTAAAGGTATTATTTACAGGGCTCAATGTGATTGTGGGATGACCTATATCGGGAAAACGATCCGAGAATTCAGAAGACGTATTGGTGAGCATTTGGGGGATATTCGTAACCAGAGGGATACCCCCATTGCTAGACATAAATGGCACACATGGAGGGGATACTGGCACCATCCGCTTTATGGGTATTGATAAACTCAAGATACCTCCACGGGGAGGCGATTTTGATAAAATGCTGCTACAAAGGGAAACAAGGTGGATTTTTCTACTGAATACATGCCATCCCCTTGGTTTGAATGAGCAGTTAAATTTTGGCTGCTTTCTATAATATATTCCTTGTCTTATCTGCCTGGTGGATCTTTTGGTCTACCCAAAATTTTAGTACATTGTGGAAAGTTTGCTCCGGACCCTGCGAGCTATAGAGTCAGCCTAAAAAAACAGGATTATCTAATCATCATATATGAAGGGAAATTATCTCTCCTGTATCTTTTTCATACTCCTTTCTGTTTTATTGTATGTCCTGGGCTAAACTTAAAAATAAGAGTCTACACAAGGACAATTCTGAAGGGAGTGTATGTCAACCATTAAATTATGTACTGATGTGGAGTTCCTCCAGGGATACTAAGTGTACATTCTGTATACCTATTTATCACATTTTTTTTTCCTGACATTTTGGCCCCTATTGTCGATTCGCCCAGATAACTGGTTCACTAATTCTATTGATTTTTGAGTATAATTTATAATTATACTCGGTGGATATTAAAAAATCTTCCATCACCCAGTCATGTAATTGAGAATTCATTATAATATTTATAGGACGGTATTTTTCATCCTGTTCATTTTGGATTTTTAAATATAAGATCAGTTCAAATGATATATACAATTTGCGTGAATATCCCTGATTGCCTGACATCTCTTAATGGGATTGCAGTGCTTTCCTTCCAAAGTCATTCCTTTAGTGTGCGGTTTATGTTTAGAGTATCGGAGAGACTTGCTGCATTTATTGCCCTAGGACACCATTCACACTCTGATTGCATTAAATGCGATTCTGGTAGTTATATGCAGAGTGGCAGTCCTGTATTTTGAAAAATAGGAGGAGGCTGCATTAACCTTTCTATGACACCATTCACACTTTGGACGCATGAAATATGATATTGGAAACAATGGGTAATATGGCTGTTCCCCTGCACGCGTCCTGCATTTTGAAAAACAGGTTAATATCGGTAGCAGGTGATGGAATGCAGGGGGTTAATATCAGTAGCAGCTGTATTTATTGCCCTAGGACACCATTCACACTCTGATCGCATTAAATGCGATTCTGGTAATTATATGCACTGTGGCAGTTTCCGTTTCACGCGTCCTGTATTTTGGAATATCGGAGGCGGCTCCATTAACCTTTATATGATACCATTCACAGTTTGGATGCATGATATATGACATTAGAAACAATGAGGAATATGGCCGTTTCCTTGCATGCATGCATGCATGCGTCCTGCATTTTGGAAAACAGGAGGTTAATATTGGTAGCAGCTGATGGAATGCAGGGGGTTAATATCAGTAGCATCTGTATGTATTGCTCTAGGACACCATTCACACTATGATTACAACAAATGCGATTCTGGTAATCGGTAGCAGCTGATGGAATGCAGGGGGTTAATATCAGTAGCAGCTGTATTCATTGCTCTAGGACACCATTCACACTCTGATCGCATTAATTGCGATTCTGGTAATTATGTGCACTGTGGCAGTTTGTTTCACGCGTCCTGTATTTTGGAACATAGGAGGAGGCTGCATTAACCTGTTTATGATTCCACTAGATTATGGCCCGATGCTATCGCATCGGGAGGATGCGATAGCATCACACCTCTTGCCATGTTAACCCTCAACACACACACTCCTCTCACCTTTCACCATCTCCACTCACTCTTTCACTCCACATACGACCCCTTCTCTCACTCCGTCTCTCATACTCACGCCATCATCGCCGCTGCTCCACGATCCCCGACATCTTCTTCCACCGGCGCCATCCTGGATCCAGACGTTGTCCACGCCGGCGACATGTTCTTGCGGCGACGCCATCTTGAGTATCGTGAAATCCCGCGATACTCAAGATGGTGTCGCCGGAAGAACATGTCGCCGGCGTGGACGACGTCGGGATCCAAAATGGCGTCGGCGAAATCTCGCGAGTTTTCGCCGACGCCATTTTGGATCCCGACGTCGTCCTCGCCGGCGACATGTTCTTGCAGCGACGCCATCTTGACTATCGCGGGATTTCGCCGATCCAAAATGGCGTCGCCGCAAGAACATGTCGCCTGTGTGGAGGACGTCTGGATCCAGGATGGCGCCGGCGGAAGAAGATGTCAGGGATCGTGGATCAGCGGCGATGACGGCGTGAGTATGAGAGACGGAGTGAGAGAAAGGGTCGTATGTGGAGTGAAAGAGTGAGTGGAGATGGTGAAAGGTGAGAGGAGTGTGTGTGTTGAGGGTTAACATGGAAAGAGGTGTGCGGTGACGTCACCAGTTACAACTGGACGGAAGTTGTTACAACCGGAAGCTGCTTAGGGCATTAATTATTATAGATTCACACTTTGGACGTATGAAATACGATATTAGAAACAATAGATAATATGGCTGTTTCCTTGCATGCGTCCTGCATTTTGGAGAACAGGAGGTTAATATCGGTAGCAGCTGATGGAATGCAGGGTGTTAATATCAGTGTAGCAGCTTGCGACCTGATGTCAGATCCCGGGGGTGGAGCTTACTAGTAATGGAGTCTTTATCAAGAGTCCATGTGCTTTCCCCTCCAGGACTCCACTTGGTAGTGACAGGGACACAGTTTGTTAGGCACCTCGCCACTGCAGGGCCTGTGGACTTAACGGATAACACTAACTCTATATATCCTTTCCTACTGCTTTATATCTATTTGACTCCCCTGATGAATCCCCACCACTGGGGAAGAAACGCGTAGGGAGCTTTTTTGTCTATTTTTCCCCTTATCAGTGGGGGTGTCCACTACAAGATCCACTTGGGGCCTGTCCTTGTTAGGACAGGAGTAACACTGGGGCACGACGGAGTGTAGGGGAATACTTTACATTAACACTGGTTTTCCCATGTCTCAGCTCCCCATGAGTGGATCATCTCTCCAGCAGAATACGCCCTGATGCTGGAATGCTATATCTAATACCAATGGTGAGACCAAACCATTTTTTATTGAGCACTGGTTCACATGAACACTTCTTTGTAATGTTTTTGTGTGTAATGTCCTTTTAATGGTTCATTAAAGGTTATGTTTTAATTTACTTCATGTGAGATACTCTCTAGGCTGTGTGCAACATTTAACCCCTGAGGGTTTTTTTTTTTGGAATAGTGTCAAAAAGCTCACACTATAGCTGAGTGCATGCTTTCAGAATATACCAGAGTGCTGATATAGTGGGGGGCGAAGTTGTGCGACTTCAGTGTTTTTGTGCATCAAACGTGTTGGACTTTTTTGCAGGGTTTTTTGCATGATTGCAGACAGTGTCTTTCCTTTCCTGTCCTGTCTAGTGAGTGCGGGCCCCATCGTTTGCTCAGTCTATTTTTCTGCCTGCGTTTGTGTTTTCATCTTGTCTCACCGACAATATATGTTTGGGGGCTATCTATTCCTTTGGGGTCTGCTCCGGGGCAGTTTAGATTTTCCCTTTCTTGCTTTAGGCTTAGTTAGCTCCCCGGCTGTGCTGAGGCGTCTAGGATCATCGTAGGTACGCTCCACGGCTACTGCTATTTGTGTGGACAGCATCAGGGGTCTACAATCCGCTTAGTTACCAACCTCTCTGGTTTTCTGTGGCTTAGCCTGGGCCTGCTATCCTCCTCAGTGACCCATTCATAACAGAGCTGCAGTAGTCGGCTAGCGCCCTCTTTGGAGTTTGAAGGACGATGGTGTTTCTCTCCAAGTCTACTCAAGTTTCCCTTTGTTTTGTGTATCCTAGCTGTCCTTAGCGGTAGTGGGGTTTGACCAGATTTTACCCCTTCCCTAAGCAGGGCTTACCACTAGGATCTGGCATAGATTAGGTATCTTGCTTGGCGATAGGTGCAGAACTTATTTGGGGTCTCTTAGGGCAGACAGGGTGACTATATATTTGCCTAGGGGTCTCCACTCCGTTTTCCTAGTGTTGGGACCCCCCTTCCCCTTATCCCTTTATGTTGCACTTAGTCTGTCCTACAGTGTGTGTGACAAGGTTTCACAATGGTAAATTGTGTCTTTTCAGATTCTTCAAAACATTGGGGATGTGTGTGTAACTGGTGCTTTTACACGTGTATTGTATGGGCCTTGTGTAAGGGGTTCTACTTATTATAAAAATAGAGAAAAAGTAGAGAAAAAAAGTAAAAATTAAGAAACAGAAGAAAAAGATTAAAAGAAAAATCACTAGATAGAAAAAAAAAATAGTATAAAAAAATTAATGACGTTCACTACACTAATGCCCTCTCTATAAATTTACTGTGATAACTAGTCTTTATTTCTTTTGCAAAGGAAAAACAGATGTCACAAACACTGCGACGTACGCTCCCCTAACGCGCAAGCTAAGATGTTACCCAGCAATAACAATTCTTTTTTTTTTTTTGCAAAAGAAAACGCTACCTCCATACCTATAAACATACTATATAATAGTATTTTTTTCTATAAGAAAATTGTCACTAAGGCTACGTTCACACGTAGCGGAACTCTCGTGGAATTACCGCGAGAATTCCAGATTCCATTCCGCGGGAAAATCGCATTTTAAATTCCCGCGATTTTCCCGCGGAAAAACTAGCGTTTTGCAAGCTTAATTAGCTTGCAGAATGCTAGCGTTTTCCAAGCGATCTGGAGCATCGCTTGGAGAACTGATTGACAGGTTGGTCACACTCGTCAAACATAGTGTTTGACGAGTGTGACCAACTTTTTACTACTGAGGCTGCCTATGCAGCCTCAGTAGTAAAAGATAGGATGTAAAAAATAATAATAAAAAAAAAATATTGTTATTCTTACCTTCCGGTGCCCCGCGCAGCCGCCTCTGTCCACGCTCCCGGTCTCAGTAATCCTTTGCGAGAATGACCGCGATGGTGTCCGTTCTTGCGGGATCGTGACGGCTCACGGTCATTCGCGATGAAGTCGCGATCCCGCGAGAACGGACGCCATCGCGGTCATTCTCGCAAAGGATTACTGGGACCGGGAGCGTGGAGAACGGCGGGAAGGCTGCGCGGGACGTCGGAAGGTAAGAATGACAATTTTTTATTTTAAATTCTATTTTTTACAGGGATATGGTGCCCAGAGGACAGTCTCCTCTCCTCCGGGCCGTGGGTACAATCCACAAATGTTCTGCTTACTTTTCGCATGGTGTGCACAGCCACATGCGGAAAGTAAGCCGAACAATGCATTCCTATGGGTGCGGCATCGCCGAGATTCCGATAAATTAATGAGCATGCTGCGTTTTTTACCGCGAAGCGATTCCGCCACGGAAAAAAACGCAGCATTAGCACAGCATTGCGGAATCCCATAGGAACGCATGGGATGCTTATTTTTCGCGGCAAAATCGTGCGTTTAAAACTGCCGTGGAAACGCGAAAAATACGCTACGTGTGAACTCAGCCTTACACTGCGACGTCCACTACTCTAACTATATCTAAAAAATTAAGTCTGTTGGCGCAAACTCTGATCAGCAGTGATACTGAACAGAGCTCTGCGACCACGAGAAGGGAACAAATACTCAACATAGGATGCAGCGCACATGGAAAAAGTGCAAAAATGTGCACCAAATACAATTGGGAGTGTGTGTGGGGGGGAGTGATTTTGAGGGGGTTACACAGGGATTGGGGAACTACTGCTGCTGTGATCACAGATCACACAGCAGCCAAAACACAGACAGCACAGCACAGGAGACAGTTCGGAGGAGGTCACAGGAAACAGATCGCACTAGCCAGGGACCAATGAATTTCTCTATCTGTTAACACAGGGGGATAAACAACCGCTCAGCATTCCAACTCTGACATAAAGATGGCATAGAGTGGTGATCGCTATTTTAGATTAATCCCTTTGCTGCTGATTGGCTGATCAATAGCTACTGACTAATCGGCGCCAAAGGGGTTAATCAGCCGAGGTGAGGTCACGATCTCAGACAGCACCAATCACAGCATGTCACATTGATTTTTTCCACCCAAATTTAAGTTGACATCGATGTGATTGGCTGGTAAGAATTGTTCAGCCAATCAAAGTGATCGCCGACATGGGGGACGTCTGAGACAGCAGCCATGTTAACTCTGTCACTGCGTGATGCAGTGCGGCAGAGCAGTACATAAACTGTGCATGACGAGACGGGGTTAATGTTAAAGACAATTTTCAGAAACAAAAAATGTGAGATCAGAGTCTCCATGGGACTGATATTATGAGATTAAAAGTGCTCACCTGTCAGAATCCTTTGTGTGACAAAACTTCTCACACCAGATATGTACTGCTTTTCTGTCAAGTCTCCTGTTACCTCCTGGGCCAAGTACATAAAGGCTAGCTGTAACATATGAAGAAAATAGTTACTATACTGTAAACATTTTTTTTTACAAAATGGCAACATCATTTTCTCCATTTAAGGATAGGTATTACAGGGCTTCTGTCTCCCCCAAAACTCTGTTTACACGAATCAGTTGGTGGAACATCCGTAGCGGATAGGAAAGGTGGATGTCTGCTTGGCCTCTGAAATGGGACTGTACCCACCCCGTTCCTGGAGGGACAGTGAGTGCTCACCGCTGAGTATTCAGTTCAGACAGCGCTGTCAATCAGCACATGGGGTGAAGCAGAAGAATGGTGAGGGTTTAGGGTATGACAAGGTGGCTCCGACCACCCACATTTCCAAGAGGATTAAAGCTAAGAAAACTGAACAATGGTCATATATGGGATACAAATCATGCCTATCTTATTAGTTGTAACTGGGTTTTGGGGGTGACAGACTTCTTTAAAGTCTAGTTTTATCTTTTGCAAAATCGGACACAGAAAGAACTTAATATTTTGTGTATATAAGAAGTCTACACACTTTTGTTAAAATTACAGAATTTTATCATGTAAAAAAAATTACACCAACACTTGTTTAGTTAAAAAATGTATACCATATATGTAGAGCCTATGCAGGGTATGTCCACAATTAGAACCTAAATTTAAATACAAACATCATGTGGTGCACGCAGCACATACAGTAGTAACACTAATACTGGGAGCAGTAACCCTGATAAAAAGACAAATAATACAGAAAGCAGCAGTACATACAGTAATCAATGCTCACCCATGTAACTACATGTAACTATGTCCCTGTGTGTGTCCACATCCCGGACGAGATTTTCACATGGGCTTCTTCAGGGAGTTGTACAGGGTCACTGCTCCCAGTCTTAATGATTTGCCTGCTTTTCTGTGTCTTCACCTCTGACCATTTATCAACTTCAGTTTCTGTGTAATTCTATTGTCATTGTTGACATGTAATAACATTTGCTTTCATTTTATAAATTTTATTCATTTGTTTACCCTATTTGGGGCTTCCATATTCCACATTTTTGTAGGTATCATATGTGGTTGCATAAGTGTGAACACCCTATTATACTTGGGATTGTGGTTGTGAACGGAATGAGCCAATCACATTTAAACTCATGTTAAATAGTAGTCAGTATGCAGCTATCATTTACAATGATTCCCATTAATTTTATAAAAAGTACAGCTGTTCTGGGAGAACTTTCCAGACATTTTCTTAGTTGCATTTTACAGCAAAGCCGTGGTGCAAAAACAACTTACAATACAGCAATGGGATCTCACTTTTGAAAGTTATTAGTCGCGGGAAGGGTACAAACAATTTCCAAGGCATTATAAATACCATCAAACACTGAAGACAGTTTTGGAGAATAGTGAAATTATCTAGAAATGGATGTCCGTCAAACAAATGTTTGGGACATCCATATTAAAAGGTCACCTTGATGTGTTTGGATGGCTTTCGCACTCTTTGATTGAAAAATGCTAAGTACCTTTTATGTTTTCAACATTTGTAGCCATATTGGAGTTCATGTACTCATTAACTGCAGTGTGTGGACGCATCCTGTATATATATGTTAGTATATTGGCCACGTAGAATATTTGTGCATCTGTGCTTTAATTTAATACTACTAAAGTTGTGCAGCTCCTATTTTTTCATCTATCAGGTTGTATGGGCTACTCCAAGGCCCAGAACCCTAACCACCAATATTCGCACATAAGGTTTTAAAGGGAATATGTCACCCCATTTTTCGCCTATCAGGGGCTTATCTACTGCATTCTGTAATGCTGTAAATAAGCCCCGGATGAAACCTGAAAGATAAGAAAAACACGTTAGATTATACTCATCCAGGGGCGGAGTCGGGTGCGGTGCGTGTCGCGGTCCGGTGCCTAATATCTTCATACGATGATGTCCTCCTCATCTCCCTCGGCTCCTTCGCGGGCGTACTTTCTCTGCCCTGTTGAGGGCAGAGTAAAGTACTGCAGTGCGCAGGCCCTGGGAAAGGTCACAGAGGTCCGGAGCCTGCGCACTGCAGTACTCTGCTCTGCCCTCAACAAGGCAGAGAAAGTACGCCTGCGCAGGAGCCGAGGGTGAAGCAAGGAGGAGGACATCATCGTATGAAGATGGGAGGTGCCGGATGGGACGGAGACACCAATCAGACCGGACTGAACGCCAGGGTGAGCATAATAGAACTCTTTTTATTATCTTTTAGGTTACATTGGGGGCTTATCTACAGCATTACAGAATGCTGTAGATAAGTCCCTGATGTCAGTGGCGGCAGCTGATAGGCGAAAAATGGGGTGACAGATCCCCTTTAACTTCAATCTATGCCTGGTTTCATTTTCACTCCCCATTCACATGTGGCTGTTTTGGCACATAGAGAGGAAGAACATTTAGTGGCTAGGAACCATCCATATTAAAAGGTACACTTTAATGTGATTGGATGGCTTTTGCGCTCTTTGATCAAAACATGCTAAGTGCCTTTTACATTTTTAACATTTGAAGCAATACTGGAGTTCATGTATTCATTAGTTGCAGTGTGCTCAGTGCGTATGTATGTGCATAGGTCCTATTCAGGATGAATATAAAAGTGTCCCATTTGCTTTGTGTACTTTTATTTCTCAGGACATTGTCCCAGTTTATTGCACCAAGATCATCTCTCAGTCGTTGGAAATTCGCTTTTCTGAAGTTCAGTGTCCTTGTAGTCCCACTACCTTACATCTTATTAACCCCTTTCTGCCATCTGACGTACTATGCTGTCCATGTGACCCGGCACAATTTGACCATGGACGATACAGTACGCCATAGCGATCGGCTACGCAAACGGGTGGTGTGTGGCTGATCGCGGTCGGGTGTCAGCCGATTCTCACAGCTGACACCCGGCACTAAGTGTCAGGAGTGGTCACAGACCATTCCAGGCACTTTAACCCCCCAAAATGCCTCGATCGAACAGGATAGCAGCATTCCGGGAGCAGGCAGAGCTGACAGCCCCTCTGCCTTTGGATCAGAGACCCCCCGCAGTGTGACGCAGGGTCCCAATCGCTGCCATGGTCATGACAACATCCGGGTTACCAGAGCTAAGAAACTTCCTGTCATGTGCAGTGCATGTCAGGAAGTCTCTCAGGTCAGTGTGCAGTAAGTGCAGCACTGACAGCTTCTATAGCATGTAGATGCTGCTTCATCTGTATGCTATAGAAGCGATGAGCCTGCAAAAAATGATTGTCCCATAGTGGGACAAAGTGTGAAAGTTAGAATAAAGTAAAAAAAAAAGAAATGTTAAATAATTGTAAAAATATAAAACAATACTAAAAATATCAATATTTATTCTATCACTAAATAAATATTTGAATGAAAAAAATCTAAACAATAAAAGTACACAATTGGTATCACCGCATCCGTAACAACCCGACCTATAAAACTGTGCCACTAATTAGCCTCTTCAGTGAACACCATAAAAAAACAAGGCAAAAAACAATGCTTTATCATACTGCCGAACAAAAAGTGGAATAACATGCGATCAAAAAGACAGCTCCCTTGCAGCTCCATCACCGGAAAAATAAAGTTATAGCTCTCAGAATAAAGTGATGCAAAAATAATAATTTTTTATATAAAATAGTTTTTATTGTATAAAAGCACCAAAACATAAAAAAATGATGTATGGCTGCAATTGTACTGACCCGAAGAATAAAACTGCCTTATCAATTTTACCACATGCGAAACGGTATAAACGCCCCCCCCCCCCAAAAAAAAAACAAAAAACAAAGAAATTAATTAATTGCTGGTTCTTATTCAATCTGCCTATCAAAAATCGGAATAAAAAGCAATAGAAAAATGTCAGGTACACAAAATGCTACCAATAAAAACGTCAACTTGTCTTGCAACAAAACAAGACCTCACATGACTCTGTAGGTCAATATATGGAAAAATTATAGCTCTAAAAATATGGTGATGCAAAAACTATTTTTTGAAATAAAAAGCGTCTTGTATTGTGACAGCAAACATAAAAAAACGCTATAATGCCGTTTTCACATGTCCTGATATTTCCGGTAGAGGGGATATCAGTGTCCGTGTGTGTAATACTTGCGGCACATGTGTGGCATATGTGTGCCGCATCAGTACCATAAGGACGGGTGCCAGGGAAGAAACGCTACAGTAAACGCTGTTCCCCAGTGCCAGGTGCTGAACACGGCTCTCATCATTCTCCCCTGCTCTGCCGGCGATCGGCACAAGCAGGGGAGAATGATGAGAGCCGTGTTCAGCACCTGGTTCCGGAGAGCAACGCTTACTGTAACGCTTCTTCCCCGGCGCCGATGCGTGTCACATGGATGACATCCATGTTGTATTATGTGTATGCACGTGTGCTGGATGTTTTGTGGCCCGTGCTGACATTAAAAAACGGACATGTCAGCGTGTTTTGCCCACGGACATACGGTCCGTGGTAACACACTTTCATGTGCACAGACCCATTCACTTGAATGGGAAAATAGCGCTCCATTCCTCCCGAGTCTCTCTGCATGGCTAAGTAGCACTGTACAGCCACATATGGGGTATTGTCACGTTCAGTAGAAATTGTGGGACAAATTTTGTTGCCATTTTTACCCACTTCTTGTGTGAAAAAGTAAAAGGTTTGGCTTAAACAAAATTTTGGTGGTAAAAAGTTATTTTGTCCTCACTGCCCAATGGTATAAAATTCTGTGACACACCCATGGTGTCAATATGATCACTGCATCCCTAGATGAATTCATTGAGAAGTGTAATTTGTAAAATGTGGTCACTTATGGGGGGGTTCTGCTGTTTTGGCACCTCCTGGTCTCTTCCTGTGGGTCATGGCACCTGCAAACCCTAACAGTAAAATCTGGCGCTCCTTCCCTTCTGAGCTCTGCCATGTGCCCAAACAGAGGTTTACCCCCACATACGGGGTATCCGAGTACTCAGGACAAATTGCACAATAACTCATGAGGTCTAATTTCTTCTGTTAACCTTGGGAAAATAAACAATTGGGGGCAAAAAAAGCTCATTTTTGAGGAAAAAATGAATTTTCAGTTTTACGGCTCTACATTATAAACTTCTGTGAAGCATTTGGGGGTTCAAAGTGCTCACCACACAACTAGATAAGTTCCTTAGGTGGTCTACTTTCCAAAGTGGTGTCACTTGTGGGGGTTTCCACTGTTTAGGCACATCAGGGGCTCCACAAACGCAACATGGCGTCCGATCTTAATTCCAGCCAATTTTGTGTTGAAAAAGTAAAACGGCGCTCCTTCCCTTCCGAGCTCTGCCATATGCCCAAACAGTGGTTTACCTGCATATATGCGGTATCTGTGTACTCAGGACAAATTGCACAACAACTCTTGGGGTCCAATTTCTCTTGTTAATGTTGGTAAAATGAAAAAAATTGGATCTGAACTAAATTTTTTTGTGAAAAAAAGTTAAATGTTCATTTTTTTTTTAAACATTCCAAAAATTCCAGTGAAGCATCTGAAGGGTTAACAAACTTCTTGAATGTGGTTTTGAGCACCTTCAGGGGTGTAGTTTTTAGAATGGTGTCACTTTTGGATATTTTCTATCATATAGACCCAAAAGTGACTTCAAATGTGATGTGGTCACTAAAAAAATGGTGTAAAAATGAGAAAATCGCTGTTTAACTTTTAACCCTTATAACTTCCTAACAAATAAAAAAAATTGGGTTCCAAAATTGTGCTGATGTAAAGTACACCTGTGGGAAATGTTACTTATTAAGTATTTACCGTATTTTCCGCTTTGTAAGACGCACTTTTTTCCCCCAAAATTTGGGGGGAAAACAGGGGTGCGTCTTACAAAGCGGACATGCCTTACCTAGGCTGTGATCGGGGGCGTCCGGCGGTTGCTGGCCGCTGCTGCGGGTGTGTCCGGTGCCGCGTTGTGTGCCCGTCGATGCCTGGGGCTCTGCCAACATTGAGCGACAGGCCAGAGCCCCGGCATTTCCTCAGTTCCCTGTGTGCCGGTAAAAAGATGGCCGCCGGCGCGTGCGCAGATGGGATCTCGGGACCCAGTTCTCGAGAGATGAGATTTGAAATCTCATCTCTCGAGAGGTGGGTCCCGAGATCCCATCTGCGCACGCGCCGGCGGCCATTTTCCCTGGGTTCCCTGTGTGCGCGCGGTGGTGCCTGCAAAAAAATGGCCGCCACGCGTGCGCAGATGGGATCTCGGGACCCAGCTCTCAAGAGATGAGATTTCAGATCTCATCTCTCGAGAACTGGTCCCGAGATCCCATCTGCGCACGCGCCGGCGGCCATTTTTTTTTTACCGGCACTTCAGCGCACATATACAGGGAACCGAGGAAATGCTGGGGCTCTGGTCTGTCGAACAATGTCGGCAGAGCCCCGGGCATAGATGGGCACACAACGCCGCACCGGAGCACCCGCAGCACCGGCCTCCAACCGCCGGACAAGTGGAGAAACCTGACACCAGCACAAGACTCTGCAGCAGCAACAGCACACATCGGAGCCCCCCCTCATCCCTGAATGCGGCCTGCAGCATCACTCCACGCCTGCCTCCTCCAGCAGCGAGCCTGGGACCCCTCTACACCGCAGCCACCAACCCCGGTAAGCAATAAGATGCAAGGATTATAAGAGGCACCACCATTTTATTAAAAAATATTTTTTTCTTATTTTTCTCCTCAAAAATTGTGGTGCGTCTTATAATCCGGAGCGTCTTATAAAGCGAAAAATACGGTATGTGACATATCTCTGTGATTTAAGGGCATGAAAATTCAAGGTTGGAAAATTGCGAAATTTTTCAACATTTTCGCTAAATTTCCGTTTTACTCACAAATAAACGCAAGTAATATCAAATAAATTTTACCACTATCATGAAGTAAAATGTCGCGAAAAAATAAAGTCAAAATCATCGGATCCATGGAAGCGTTTGAGTTATTACCTCATACACAATGGGCAGAATTGTAAAAATTGGCCTGGTCATCAACACAAACCACCCTTGGGGGTAAAGGGGTTAAAGGGTACATGAAAACTAATTATTATTGTGATATCAACATTACTCGAGTGACTTCAAATCCGTATATTTGATATGTGGTCCGGCCTATTTGTTAATATTAGATCTAGAAGTGCCCTCTTCTTGAGTCCTGAACCAGTTGTGAAAGGTAATTGTCTTTCATTGTTGTCAAAAACATGTTTCCTTTACTGGAACTGCAGGTTTCTGCTCCCCAATTTATATCAGGGTACTTGAAGTCTCCCATAATAATTACTTCTCCCTGATTTGCTGCCTCATTTATTTGCTTTTTGATGATGTTCCATTATATTTGGAGACTTATAATAAACCACTATGAGCATTGCATTATTCTTTCTCCCTCCCTTTATCTTCACTCACATTATTATTAATTATTTATATAGCACCATTGATTCCATGGTGCTGTACATAAGGAAGGGGTTACATACAAATTACAGATATCACTTACAGTAAACAAACTTACAATGACAGACTGATACAGAGGGGAGAGGACCCTGCCCTTTCGGGCTTACATGCTACAGGATGATGGGGAAGGAGACAGTAGGTTTGGGGGTTGCAGCAGTTCCGGTGTTGATTGAGGTGATATCTCCGGTAGTGGTGAGGAGGTAATGGGGTCATTGCAGGCTGTAGGCTTTCTTGAAGAGGTGAGCTTTCAGGTTCCGTCTAAAGGATCCGAATGTGGTTGATAGTCGGACATGTTGGGGCAAAGAATTCCAGAGAATGGGGGCTATTCGGGAGAAGTCTTGGAGGCAGTTGGGTGAGGAGCGAATAAGTGTGGAGGAGAGAAGGAGGTCTTGGGAGGATCGGAGATTATGTGAGGGAAGGTATCGGGAGATTAGTTCAGAGACATATGGGGGTTATAGATGGCGTTGTAGGTCAGTATTAGTAATTTGAACTGGATACGCTGAGGGAATGGAAGCCAGTGAAGAGATTTGCAGAGGGGAGTAGCGGAGGAGTAGTGAGGAGAGAGATGAATTAGTCGGGCAGCAGAGTTAAGGATGGACTGGAGAGGTGCGAGGGTGTAAGCAGGGAGACCACAGAAAAGGATGTTGCAGTAGTCGAGGCGGGAGATGATGAGGGCGTGCGCAAGCATTTTAGAAGATTGAGGGTTGAGGAAAGGATGGATTCTGGAAATATTTTTGAGCTGGAGGCAACAGATTATATTTTGATCAGCCTCAAACATATTATGCAGGATGGTTTTACCCTTTTAGTGATGAGGCCAAATTTTTAAAATCTGACGTGTCACTTTATGTGGTAATAACTCTGGAATGCTTTAACATATCCCAGTAATTTTGAGATGGTTACTTTCATGACACATTATGCTTTATTTTAATGGTAAATTTAGGTCAATAAGCAAGATCAATGAAAAAATCAATTTTGGAGCAAATCAAGTCAGACCTGTCACTTGAAACGAGGATCACCAAGCTACAACTTGCCTACTTTGGACACATCATACAAATAAAGCAATCACTGAAGGAGGACACCATGGTTGAAGGAATAGAAGAACACGGCGAAGAGGAAGACCAGCAACCCGATGGCTTGATTTAATGAAGATAACAGCTGAGAAGACTCTGGATCTACCTAGGCTTACAAAAGATCAATCTTACTAAAGAGCGTTCATCCATTAAGTCACCATGGCTTCAGGTTGAGATTAAGGCCATGAAATAATATTAAGTTTTGCGCTGATTTATAAAGATGTCAGAAATTTTACAAACATTTTAAAAAATGTGCAATTTTCAAACTTTGAATGATTATTCCTTTAATCCAGTCAGTCATACCACACAAAATAGTTACATTCAACTCATGTTTGCTTTATTTCAGCACCGTTTGTAAAATGTTCTTTTATTTTCTTAGAATTTTAGAAGGTTTAAAAATTTAACTGTAATTTTTTAAAGGAAATTTACAAAACATATTTTTTAAGGGACCTATTAGTTTTGAGACAACTTTGTGGGGTCTATATATTGGAAAATCTCCAAAATACCATATTAAAAACAGCACCCCTCAACATATTCCAAACTGCTCTCAGTTAGCTAATTAACCTTTCAGGTGCGTTTCAGGAATTAATGCAAACTGGCATGACAGGAATGAAAACATTTATTTTTACCACCTAACCTAAATTTTGCTAAATTCTCAGCAGGTCACTATATCTGTCAGACTAAGGCTTTGGCTGTGAATTGCAGGGCAACCATCAGGACTAGGGTTGAGCGAACATATTCGGAATCGATCATCAAATCTGAATTTCCCATAATCGTGTCATATTGGTACCCTATTCGCGCTGAATTTATATTTGATGATCGGTTCCGAACATATTCATTCATTTCTACTCTCAATGACTCCAATGACGTTTGGCGAATACTGAATACACAATATTCGCCACCGATCATAATCGGAACTGAATTTTGAAAATTTCACTCAAATTTAATCAAGACAACACAATCATGATCTCAGGGTGCCAATGGGGCTAAAGAAGGAGCCCCCACTCTTAACCATCTAGAAGCTATAGTCACTATTTGCAGGAGAATCTAAGGGGTTAAAGAGCCATGGTCTGTGCCAACACCGATTTTGGCTGATGCAGCAAGTTGTCAGCTATAGTGTACAGCTGATAGCCACTGCATTTTCAGCCGTCAGGAGATGCTATTCACTTATATCTCATGACAGGAAAAAACGTATTAGTGGTCACTAAGCAGTTAAGGACAATATTACATATGAACCAAACCCCTCCCCCTCGCTTCTTTGTACAGCATTTCCTAAACAGACTCTTTACTAACGAGTTAGGGAATAATGTGCTTGTCAGGCGCGGGCTAGAAAATTACTTATAATATCTAATTTTTGCAATTTCAGTGCTCTAAAAGTGATCAGTGACCTTCATAGGGATGTGATAAAAGAGACTACACATAATCAGGTGCAAAAAAAGACCATTTACTTAACAGAAAAGTAATAACTCTGAAATACAAACATTTCAAAACTCCGGCCAAATAGCCCCCAGTTTGATGCTGACAAATAACTCTATAAAGAAAATTTAGGGAAACAAACTTAATTTTAAGGTACCTAAAGTAATATTACACACATATTCATTCAGAATTAGATCCTGAAGTTTCCCCAGAAAAAACACATTTTCAGAGCAAAGAGCAAGAATTACACATCATTTTTGCATGTGTCAGGCAGATTGCATTATGACATTTGTGACATTAATAATTAGAAAGCCTTCTGTTTCCGCTTTCCGTGGTGCATCTCCTTCTTTTGGGAGGTGGTGCAGGTAGTGGATTTTCACTATCATCTTCTGGGCAGAATCTTTTGAGCAGAACTTGAAGGTGAGAGGGGATACCGATAGCTTTCATTCTTCTCCTGCGTAGCTCTCCAAGCACTAGTCCATGGGCCAATATTTTCAGATAGACTTGTCTACGGAGTGGTTCAAGCTGGTTTTCAAGGTAAATGACTTGTGAATTTATACCACCCAAATTCAACATAGTGAAAAATATAACCATTGGCCAGCGCTTGGTGTTTCTGCTGACGCTGGAAGTTGAGCACATCTGATCAGCTGTAACAACACCCCCTTTGGTTGCATTATAAAATGTAACTAGATGGGCACTTCCTGAAGGAAATACATGGTGCTTGAACAGCGCTGCCAGCTTTATAGCAGTGTATCAGGTGTCGACTGTAAGAAAGTAAAGTTAGAATATGAATGTTGTGTATAGCCACTTTGGCACATTCGGCACCGGAGTAGCCACTTTGGCCACTTGGTAGCCATTTTGGTACATTTGGCACCTCGCAGCCACTTTGGCCACTTGGTAGCCACTTTGGCACATTCGGCACCTTGGTAGCCACTTTGGCCACTTGGTAGCCACTTTGGCACATTCAGCACCTCTGTAGCCACTTTGGCCACTCGGTAGCCACTTTGGCACATTTGGCACCTCAGTAGCCACTTTGGCCACTTGGTAGCCACTTTAGCACATTCAGCACCTCTGTAGCCACTTTGGCCACTTGGTAGACACTTTGGCACATTCGGCACCTCGGTAGCCACTTTAGCATATTTGGCACCTCAGTAATCACTTTGGCCACTTGGTAGCCATGTTGGCACGTTCGGCACCTCGGTAGCCACTTTGGCCACTTGGTAGCCACGTTGGCACATTCGGCACCTCAGTAGCCACTTGGTAGCCACTTTGGCACATTTGGCACCTCTGTAGCCACTTTGGCCACTTGGCAGCCACTTTGGCATATTAGGCACCTCGGTAGCCACTTTGGCCACTTGGTAGTCACTTTTGCACATTCGGCAACTCGATAGCCACTTTGGCACATTCGGCAACTCGGTAGCCACTTTGGCCACTTGGTAGCCACTTTGGCACATTCGGCACCTCAGTAGCCACTTTGGCCACTTGGTAGCCATGTTGGCACGTTCGGCACCTCGGTAGCCACTTTGGCCACTTGGTAGCCACGTTGGCACATTTGGCACCTCAGTAGCCACTTTGGCCACTTGGTAGTTACTTTGGCACATTCGGCACCTCAGTAGCCACTTTGGCACCTCAGTAGCCACTTTGGCCACTTGGTAGCCACTTTGGCACATTTGGCACCTCTGTAGCCACTTTTGCACCTCGGTAGCCACTTTGGTCACTTGGTAGCCACTTTGGCACATTCAGCACCTCTGTAGCCACTTGGTAGCCACTTTGGCACATTCGGTTCCTCTGTAGTCACTTTGGCCACTTGGTAGCCACTTTTGGCACATTCGGCACCTCGGTAGCCACTTGGTAGCCACTTTAGCCATGTTGACACATGCTGCCACTTTGTCTCGGGGGCCACTTTGGCACACTGGGCTTCTAAAGCCACTTTGGCATCCGACTGCATTGATGCGTCATGTGATGAAGCTAGATTTGCATTTGTGCTTTGGGTTTCACTTTAAGAGCTGATATTATCTGGCAGAAACTGTGTCCTGGTGGGGTCATGTAAAGTTTGTAGGCGTTGGCATAGTAACGGGGTCTGCGTGCGCATATCAATGAGCTTAACTGCCATCTGAATCACCTCACGACTGCCCAATGTATTCCTATGGCAAAATTTTCCCATTGAAAAGCATTGAGACAATGCATTCCAGTGACTGGAAAAAAAAATTTCAAACGCAAATTGCACAAAAACTACAAATCCGATCGACACGAAAAATACTTAGCACACCACTTGTGGACGCTGGCTTCGAAACGACGCCTCAACGGAGTCTGTGTGTGTAGTGGTTCGGGCCGCATTAATTGCGGAAAATCAACTGAATAATAAGAAGAAGCAGAAGAACTAGATGTGTATTTCCTGAAGGAAGTACAGATAGTGCTTTGAAATGGTGCCGGGGCTGCCCCTTTAAGAGAGACTTGACTGCTGCCCCTGCGAGACTTTCAAATCAAGATCCGTTTTAACTGTGGGTGCCTCTCAGTGGTCACTTTGGCCTGTGGGGCCCCCCGGTCTGATTTGGTGGGTGGGGCCCCTCAGGATCCGATTCGGTGGCCTGGGCTCCTCAGGGCTTGAATTGGTGGGCCGGGCCCCTCAGGGACAGATTTTGTGGTTAGGGCTCCTCAGGGTGTGATTTTGTGGCCGAGGCCCCTCGGGGTCCGATTTTGTGGTTGGGGCCCCTCAGGGTCCAAATTTGAGGCCGGGGCCCCTCAAGGTCCTTTTTTGTGGGTGGGGCCCCTTAAGGTCTGTTTTGTGGGCGGAGCCCCTCTGGGTCTGATTTGGTGGGCGGGGCCCCTCTGGGTCTGATTTGGTGGGCGGGGCCCCTCTGGGTCTGATTTGGTGGGCGGGGCCCCTCAGGGTCTGATTTGGTGGGCGGGGCCCCTCGGGGTCTGATTTGGTGGGCGGGGCCCCTCGGGGTCTGATTTGGTGGGCGGGGCCCCTCGGGGTCTGATTTGGTGGGCGGGGACCCTCTGTTTCCAATTTGGTGGGCACAGGCCCCTCGGGGTCTAATTTGGTGAGCGAGGCTCCTCGGGGTCAAATTTGGTGGGCGGGGCCCCTGGGGGTCCGATTTGATGGGCGGGGTCCCTGGGGGTCCGATTTGGTGGGCGGGGCCCCTGGGGGTTAGATTTGGTGGGCGGGGCCCCTGGGGGTCCGATTTGGTGGGCGGGGCCCCTCAGGGTCGGATTTGGTGGTTGGGGCCTTTAAGAATCCGATTTGGTGAGCGGGGCCCCTCAGGGTCCGATTTGGTGGGCGGGGCCCCTCAGGGTCCGATTTGGTGGGCGGGGCGCACTTTGGCACACATTCTCTCTCAGGGGCATGCGTCATGTGATGAAGCTAGATTTGTTTGCATTTGTGCTGTGGGTTTCGCTTTAAGAGCTGATATGTGGCAGAAGCTCTGTCCTGGGGGCGTCATGTGACGTTCGTAGGCGTTGGCATAGTAACTGGGTGTGCCTGCGCATATCAATGAGCTTTACTGCCATTTCAATCGCCTCAGGGCACGTTTTAAGTTTCCCATTCAAATGCATTGAGACAGTGCATTCCAAAGACGGGAAAAAAAATTTTCAAACGCAAATTGCGCAAAAACTACAAATCCGATCAACATGAAAAATACTTAGCACACCTCTCGTGGACGCTGGCTTCGAAACGACACCTCAACGGAGTCTGTGCGTGTAGCGGTTCGGGCCGTATTAATTGCGGAAATCAACTTAATAATATTGTGTATTTCCTGAAGGAAGTAGAAATAGTAGTTTGAAATGGTGCCTGGGCTGCCCCTTTAAGAGAGACTTGCCTGCTGCCCCTGCAAGACTTTCAACTCAGGATCCGTTTTAACTGTGAGTGCCTCTCAGGGGCCACTTTGGCCTCAAGGCTTGAATTGTTGGCCGGGATACCTCAGGCTCCTATTTTGTGGGTGTGGCCCCCCAGGGTCCGATTTTGTGGGTGTGGCCCCCCAGGGTCCGATTTTGTGGGTGTGGCCCCCCAGGGTCCGATTTTGTGGGTGTGGCCCCCCAGGGTCCGATTTTGTGGGTGTGGCCCCCCAGGGTCCGATTTTGTGGTTGGGGGCCCCCCAGGGTCCGATTTTGTTGGGTGGGGCCACTCTGGGTCCGATTTGGCGGGCGGGTCCCCTCAGGGTCCGATTTGGCGGGGGGGTCCCCTCAGGGTCCGATTTGGCGGGCGGGTCCCCTCAGGGTCCGATTTGGCGGGCGGGTCCCCTCAGGGTCCGATTTGGCGGGCGAGTCCCCTCAGGGTCCGATTTTGTGGGTGGGGCCCCTTAGGGTCTGATTTTGTGGGCGGAGCCCCTCTGGGTCCAATTTGTTGGGCGGTACCACTCTGGTTCCAATTTGGTGGGCGGGGCCTCTCGGGGTCCGATTTAGTGGGCGGGGCCCCACAGGGTCCGATTTGGTGGGCGGGTCCCCGCAGGGTCCGGTTTGGTGGGTGGGGCCACTCCGGGTAAGATTTGGAGGATGGGGTTGCTCAACCTCCGATTTGGAGGCCGGTGTCGATGAGCCTCCGATTTGGAGGCCGGGGTCGATGAGCCTCCGATTTGGAGGCCGGGGTCGATGAGCCTCTGATTTGGAGGCCAGGGTCGATGAGCCTCTGATTTGGAGGCCGGGGTCGCTCTGCCTCCGATTTGGACCCCAGGGTCGATCAGCCTCCGATTTGGAGCCTGGGGTCACTCAGCTTTCGATTTGGCGTGTCGGCACTTTAAGAATCATTTCGGTGCGCCAGTCCTTTAATAATCACTTTGGCACGTCGGCCCTTTAAGAGCTAGTTTGGCTCACTGGACTTCTAAATCAACTTTGGCAGACATTCCCTCTCAGGGGCATGCGTCATGTGACGAAGCTAGATTTGCATTTGTGCTGTGGGTTTTGCTTTAAGAGCTGATATTATGTAGCAGAAGCTCTGTCCTGGGGTCAAGTGAAGTTCGTAGGTGTTGGCATAGTAACTGGGTGTGCCTGCGCATATCAATGAGCTTAACTGCCATTTAAATCGCCTCAGGGCACGTTTTGCCATTTCCCAATGAAAAGCATTGAGACATTGCATTCCAATTACGGGAAAAAAAAATTTCAAACGCAAATTGTGCAAAAACTACAAATCTGATCGATACGAAAAATACTTAGCACACCTCTCGTGAATGCTGGCTTAGAAACGACACCTCAACTGAGTCTGTGCGTGTAACGGTTCGGGGAAGATCAAACCACTATAACTAGATGTGTATTTCCTGAAGGAAGTACAGATAGTGGTTTCAAATAGTACCCAGGCTGCCCCTTTAAGAGACTTGCCTGCTGCCCCTGCAAGACTTTCAACTCAGGATCCGTTTTAAGTGTGGGTGCCTCTCAGGGGCCACTTTGGCCTCAGGGTCTGATTTTGTGGCCGGATCCCCTCAGGGTCCGGTTTGGTGGGCAGGGCCACTCTGGGTAAGATTTGGAGGCTGGGGTGGCTCAGCCTCCGATTTGGAGGCCGGGGTCGATAAGCCTCCGATTTGGAGCCTGGGGTCACTCAACTTTCGATTTGGCATGCCGGCCCTTTAAGACTCATTTTGGAGCGTCGGCCCTTTAAGAACTAGTTTGGCTCACTGGGCTTCTAAATCAACTTTGGCGGACATTCTCTCAGGGGCATGCGTCATGTGATGAAGCTACATTTGCATTTGTGCTGTGGGTTTCGCTTTAAGAGCTGATATTATGTGGCAGAAACTCTGTCCTGGGGGTTAAGTGAAGTTCGTAGGCGTTGGCATAGTAACTGGGTCTGCCTGCGCATATCAATGAGCTTTACTGCCATTTCAATCGCCTCAGGGCACGTTTTGCCATTTCCCATTGAAAAGCATTGAGACTGTGCATTCCAATGACGGGAAAAAAAAACTTCAAACGCAAATTGCGCAAAAACTACAAATCCGATCGACACGAAAAATACTTAGCACACCTCTCGTGGATGCTGGCTTCGAAATGACACCTCAACGGAGTCTGTGCGTGTAGCGGTTCGGGCTGCATTAACCCCTTCACTACCAAGGGTGGTTTGCACGTTAACTCCCGGGCCCATTTTTACAATTCTGACCACTGTACCTTTATGAGGTCATAACTCTGGAACGCTTCCATGGATCCCGGTGTTTCTGACATTGTTTTCTCGTGACATATTGTACTTCATGTTAGTGGTAAAATTGCATTCAAATAACTTGCGTTTATTTGTGAAAAAAACGGAAATTTGGCGAAAATTTTGAAAATTTCGCAATTTTCCAACTTTGAATTTTTATGCCCTTAAATCACAGCGATACGGCACACAAAAAACTTAATACATAACATTTCCCACATGTTTACTTTACATCAGCACAATTTTGGAACCAAAATTTTTTTTTGTTAGGAAGTTATAAGGGTTAAAAATTGACCAGCGATTTCTCATTTTTGCAACACCATTTTATTTTTAGGGACCACTTCACATTTGAAGCCACTTTGAGGGGTCTATATGATAGAAAAATACCCAAAAGTAACACCATTCTAAAAACTGCACCCCTTAAGGTGCTTAAAACCACATTCAAAAAGTTTATTAACCCTTTAGGTGCGTCACAGGAATTTTTTGAATATTAAAAAAAAAAATGAACATTTAACTTTTTTTCACAAAAAAAATACTTCAGGTTCAATTTTCTTTATTTTACCAAGGGTAACAGGAGAAATTGAACTGAAAAAGTTATTGTGCAATTTGTCCTGAGTACGCTGATACCTGATATGTGGGGGGGAACCACTGTTTCGGCGCATGGCAGACCTCAGTAGGGAAGGAGCGCCGTTTGACTTTTTCAATGCAAAATTGGCTGGAATTCAGATCAGACGCCATGTCGCGTTTGGAGAGCCCCTGATGTACCTAAACAGTGGAAACCCCCCAAGTGACCCCATTTTGGAAACTAGACCCCCCAAGGAACTTATCTAGATATGTGGTGAGAACTTTGAACCCACAAGGGCTTCACAGAAGTTTATAACGTACAGCGGTACAATTAAAAAATCATATTTTTTCCACAAAAAAGATCTTTTCACCCTCAATTCTTATTTTTCCAAAAGTAACAGGACCCTAAAAGAAATTGTGCAATTTGTCCTGAGTACGCTGATACCCCATATGTGGGTGTAAATGACTATTTGGGCGCATGGCAGAGCTCGGAAGGGAAGCAGCGCCACTTGACGTTTTTGGCTGGAATTGAGATCGGACACCATGTCGCGTTAGGAAAGCCCCTGATGTACAAAAACAGTAGATACCCCCCACAAATGACACCATTTTGGAAACTAGACCCCCCAAGGAACTTATCTAGATGTGTGGTGAGCACTTTGAACCCCCCAGTGCTTCACTGAAGTTTATAACGTCCGGGCGTGAAAATAAAAAAATCGTATTTTTTCCACAAACATGATCTTTTAGTCCCCATTTTTTTATTTTCCCAAGGGTAACAGGAGAAATTGGACCCCAAAAGTTTTTGTCCAATTTGTCCTGAGTACGCTGATACCTCATATGTGGGAGAAATCTACTGTATGGGCACACGTCGGGGCTCGGAAGGGAAGTGGTGACGTTTTGGAATGCAGACTTTGATGGATTGGTCTGCGGGTGTCATGTGCGATTGGAGAGCCCCTGATGTACCTAAACTATTGAAACTCCCCACAAGTGACCCCATTTTGGAAACTAGACCCCCCACGGAGTTTATCTAGATGTGTGGAGAGCAGTATGAACCCCCAAGTGCTTCACAGAAGTTTATAACGCCTGGGCGTGAAAATAAAAAAAACATTTTTTTCCCGCAAAATTATATTTTTGCCCCCAATTTTTTATTTTCCTAAGGGTAACAGGAGAAATTGGACCCCAAAAGTTGTTTTGTAATTTGTCCTGAGTAGGCTGATACCCTACATGTGGGGGTAAAACACTGTTTGGGCGCATGGCAGAGCTTGGAAGGGAAGGAGCACCATTTGACTTTTTCAACGCAGAATTGGCTGGAATTGAGATCAGACACCATGTTGCCTTTGGAGAGCACCTGATGTGCCCAAACAGTGGAAACCCCCCCAATTATAACTCCAACCCTAACCTCAACACACCCCTAACCCTAGCCCTAACCCTAGCCCTAACCCTAGCGGGAAAATGGAAATACATTTTCTTTTAGTTTTATTATTTTTCCCTAACTAAGGTGGTGATAACGGGGGGTTTGATTTACTATTTATGGCGGTTTTTATTTTTGGCAGCTGTCGCACGCTAAAAGACGCTTTTTATTGTAAAAATAGTTTTTGCATCACCACATATTGTGAGCTATAATTTTTCCGTATTTTGACCCACCGAGTCATGTGAGGTCTTATTTTTTGCGGGACAAGTTGACGTTTTTATTGGTACCATTTTTGGGCACGTGACATTTTTTGATCGCTTTTTATTCCGATTTTTGGGACGCAGAATGAACAAAAACCAGCGTTTCATGAATTTCTTTTGGGGGGGTGCGTTTACACCGTTCCGCGTGCGGTAAAATTGATAAAGTGGTTTTATTCTTCGGGTCAGTACGGTTACAGCGATACCTCATTTGGGTCTTTTTTTATGTTTTGTCGGTTTTTTGCAATGAAAACTAATTTATATAAAAAATAATTATTTTTGTATCGCTTTATTCTGCGAGCTATAACTTTTTTATTTTTTTGCGGATGATGCTGTATGGCGGCTCGTTTTTTGCGGGACAAGATGACGTTTTTAGCGGTACCATGAATATTTATATGCGTCTTTTTGATCACGCGTTATTGCACTTTTTGTTCGGTGGTATGATAATAAATCATTATTTTTTGCTTCGTTTTTTATTTTTATTTTTTTAAGGGGTTCGCTAAAGAGGTTAACTAATGGGACAGTTTTATAGGGCAGGTCATTACGGACGCGGCGATACCAAATATGTGTACTTTTATTGTTTTTTTTTGTTTTGTTTTTTTTTTTTACTTTATTACCTTGTCCCAGGTGGGACATCACTGTCCTGTGACAGATCGCTGATCTGTCACATCACAGATCACTGTGACAGATCAGCGATCTGTCACAGGCACTGCTGCAGACTTCCTCATGCCTGCGCTTTGCAGGCAGTGAGGAAGTCAGCTCCCTGCAGGCCCCCGTCGCCATCTTGGATCCGGGGGCCTGTAGGGAAAGAGCCCCCCGCAGCAGCGCTGCACATTCCGCTGCCGTGGGGGGCTCAGGGAAGCACGGAGGGAGCCCCCTCCCTGCCGATGCTTCCCTTTAACCCCCGGTACACCGCAATCGCGTTTGATCGCGGTGTGCAAGGGGTTAACGTGTCGGGGGCGGTCCGTGACCGCCCCTGACACATTGTGCCGGGTGTCAGCTATGATAATTAGCTGACACTCGGCCGCGATCAGCGGCGCTCACCACGTGGGCGCCGCTGATCGCGATGACGTAATATTCCGTCCATGGTAATTAGGTCCATGGTCACATGGACGGAATATTACGTCATTTGTAGGTAAGGGGTTAATTGCGGAAATCAACTGAATAATAAGAATAAGTTAGCAGCGTTCGGATTACAGTATAGTAGTTTTTTCAAAAGCACTATAAGTTAGCAGCGTTCGGATTACATGATAGTGCTTTGAAGAAAGCACTATAATAAGTTAGCAGCGTTCGGATTACATGATAATGCTTCCTTCAAAGCACTATAAATATAAGAAATCGGATTACAATATGTTGTTTGAACCTAGAGGTTCAAGCACCATAATTAACTCCGTTTTTTTTGTGCCTCAGACCCAGGATCGATGGCACCATCATTATGAGGTGTTGAGAGAAGTCCTTTTTTTTTTTTTCGCGTGGTACATAGGAAACGAAAACCTTTCCATTACGGAATGCAAACATACTGCTGTACTGTTTTCGCCTTTTCACACTTACAAACTGTGTAGGCAATTCTTTTTTATTTTTTCTTACAGTTCTGATATATGAAAGCTTCTGCATTTTCAGATAATCAATCAGATCACAATTTGAAAACCAATTGTCAGCTGTTATATTGCGATCCGATCCAAATAAGGGCTCAGCCATTCTTTTTACAACATCACTGGGTTTGTTGCTGACACAGTAAGGACCTTCTGGTTGCTTTCCTGCATAAATTTCAAGGTTGTATGTGTAGGTCTTCCTAGCATCAACAAAGGCATAAATTTTTATTCCGTATTTGCTAGGCTTTGATGGAATATATTGACGAAATGCACATCTACCACGAAAACCAGGGAGCATTTTGTCAATAGTGAGATTCGCCCCAGGGCAATAGCTTTTCTTACAGTTTTCCACCAATTTTTGGAATAAATCGTGAATTGGAGCAAGTCACTCATATGTTTTACGTTCGGTTCGGGTAGTTCTGTCGTCAAACCGAAGGCAATGAATTAGAACCTTGAATCTTTTAAGAGACATAACAAGGCCAAATTTTTCAATTCCATCACCATCTTTACTCCAAAGTTCCTCCAAACTTTGTCGATTTGCCCTATAAGCTCCTGCAAGGTATAACAATCCAAAAAAAAGCACGTAGTTCTATTTCATCTGTGGCCTTGATTCTGTTGCAGATGAACTTGTCCTTTATAATGTCTATATATTGGTTTGTGTACGTGACAATAGAGTCCAGAATGTCATCTGTGAAAAAACTATTAAAGCATTCAGCTGCAGTTTTTGCATTACTTGCAGTTCCTATAACTGCAGGAAGGTGAGTGATGTTTTGAGGTTCCCTACGTTTTTTCATGGGTGGCTTTTTGTTCAATTTGTTTTTTTTTTATCTTTTCCCATATATGATTCTACATCTTCATCCTCATCACTGTCACCATATTGCTCTGTTTCAGAATCAATTTCACATACTTCCACCTCATCATGAGAATCTCTCACTTCTCCTAAACCCTCATTCAGTGTGGGATCTGCATCATCATCTAACAGCATGTATCTCACTTCCTCAACATGAAGGGGTTCTGATAAATTATACATTTTCCTCTCCATTTCAGCAGATGATCTGAAGCAAGAGAAAGAATGTGTTAGGGAACAATGTGCCTGAGAAGCACACTTTCATTTGTAATCTGCCTTATTTCTATGAAATATCCACACACTTTGCACTATCCATTCATAAAACAAGCTAAATATACAATTGTGATGACTAAAAACATACAATACCAACCTTATAAAGTGTGACGTGTTCGGGAACAATGAGCCTGAGAAGCAGCACAGTTATATCTGCCCTCGTGAAGCTCTGCAATCCAACTGTGGTATCAGGTGTCACACGGCAGCTAGAGCCAGGAAGCTACCTGGAGGGAGGGGATTTCATAACAATCTGGTGAGGAGGGAGAAAAAGGAAAAGAAGCGCCTGTCAGGCACATTAGTCCTGTCCGAGGGCTAACAGCCCAGTCATAGCTTTTGTCCAGCCATGATCCTCACCATATAATAATTTTCTTTCAACAATATTAATTCTAATTTTTTTTTTTAACTATGTTTACAAAATGCTAAAACTGACCTGCAATTATGATTCTCCAGGTCATTATGAGTTTGAGAGAATACCAAATCTCCTGATTTTCCTCAACCTGCAGCGTCTCCATTTTACATGATCTGGGGCTGGGCGAGGGCTTATTTTTTTTGCACGCCAAGCTGATGCTTTTATTGAAAACATTTTGGTGCAGATACAATGTTTTATAGCTCGTTATTGCATTTTAATTAGTGATAAGCGAGCATGCTCGCCACTGATCGGTACTCGCCCTAGCATCTCACTGCTCATGATGCTCGGAGCTTGCCGAGCATTTCCAGGGTAGCTCGACAGGAGCTCGAGTCCCCTCCATGCATGTTTGGTGCTCTTTAGAGAGCCAATGAACATGCAGGGATTGTCTGTCACACAATGTTATGTTGCAGCCATGTTGGTTGTGACATTACTTTGATTGGCTGGCCGCACAGCGTCATCAGGTCTATATCACACCTGGCATTGCTATGCTCGCCACAGTCTACTCCGTAATCAGGCAGTATAGGGAGAGGAGCTGCTGAGCTAGGGAAAGGTTTGCTTGTTTCTTAGTGTAGCTATACCACAATATATTATACACATATCCATCTCAACTAACAGTCCTTCTGATGACTAATCCAGCTGCATAGATATCAGTGCTATGCGGGCAGGCAGTGTATGTGGCAGACTGCAGTGCATATAGCAAGAGTGTCCATTCCAGCTCTGTCTGCTGCTTTTACAGATATTTCTAGACATAGACCCAGGTATCAGGGGCCAGGAATAGTTTTTTTCAGGAACTTAATCCTGATTATTTGCTTAAAAAACAATCCAGAAAACACAGTTTTTCTGCTCCATTTGCTTATTGGCACTGCAGAATACAGCCAGATCCTTTCCATATTACAGCGCTAAAAATCCATTGATTTAAAACTGTGGATTCTCCGTCACATGGATCACATATAAGTGCACTCAAAATTCTGCATTTCTGGCCTCCATTTAAATTTTGTTGCAGTGTTAGCGAAGTTATTGACACCAGTTTGCTGTTAAAAAATAGTTACCTACAGGCCAGCTATTTAAAGCTGTGGTTCGCCAGTAACACGGATCACATATAAGTGCGCTCAAAATTCTACAATTTCTGGCCTCCATTTAAATTTTGATGCAGTGTGTTAGCGAAGTTATGACACCAGTTTGCTGTTAAAAATAGTTACCTGCAGGCCAGCTATTTAAAACTGTGGTTTTCCGTCACACGTATCACATATAAGTGCACTCAAAATTCAGCCATTTGTAGTAAACGTGGAAAATATTGTCCTCCCTTTAAAATGGGCAAGGTGCATTGCAAAGGACAGGGAACTGTACGTGATGGTGATGGAGAAGCCGAGGCCATGGGCATCTGAAACTGCGCCACAACAAACACCCACATCTTCTCACCCAACCTTCCTGTCCCAATTACTAGACGACCGCCGCACACCACTATTGAACCCAGAGCAGTGTCAACAGGTTATTGGTTGGATAGCGGATAATGCTTCCAGTTACTTTATCACCACCACCCTGTCTTCCACACGGTCAAGTCTCAGTAGCTGTGAGTCTGGACAACATACTCCTCACCCTGATCCTCCTTCCTCCCACCATGCCGAGTGCCCGGAGACAACTGATCCCACACTTTAAACACTCCGAAGAGCTGTTCACTAGTGTTGAGCATTCCGATACCGCAAGTATCGGGTATCGGCCGATATTAGCGGTATCGGAATTCCGATACTGACTTCCGATACTTTTGTCATATCGGATATCGGAATCGGAAGTTCCCATCATGCTATGAGCCTGCTTGCTTTGATTAAGCCAATGGGAATCCTCCGAAGTGTGGGCACATCCTGTTAGGCATGTAGGCATGTTAACTATTGGCATGGCTGTGATTGGCTGCCGAAATGATGTCATGATGCACTATAAAAGCCACCGCAGCCGCCATTTCTGGTTCACTCTGCTGTGAATTCAGTTAGGGACAGGCTGCTGTAGAAGACTGTGAGGGACAGTTAGAAATAGCGATTCCACCAAACATCTAGTGCTTTACCCAGGCTACATAAACCACCACTGTAGCCTTCTTTGCCATAGCAGCAGTGTTCACAGCTGTCTGCAAGGGCTGTGTGAGTGCAGCTCACGCTGTGGAGTGGGTCCTGCAGCCACGTCAGGTTGTAGGCTGCCCAGCGTGCCTCACTGCTGCCTCATACATCTTTTAATTTTTGAGCTGCATTTTTTACATAATTTCAATCTAGTGTGCTTCCATCCGTATCCATATACGTTGGTTGCAAACACTAGTAGTAGACAGCGGAGCCTTTCTGCAGCCTTTCAGTGCTAGTGTCCACTTTGCTGCACTGTTCACGGCTGTCTGAGAGGTCTCTGACTGTGTGTGAGTGCAGCTCACGCTGAGTAGTGTGTCCTGCAGCTACGTCTGGTTGTAGGACGCTCAGCGTGTCACTGCCTCACACATTTTTCTTTTATTGCAGCTCATTTTTTCTTCTATTAGTTTGCATCCATCCGTCTCCATCTACGGTGGTTGCAAACACTATATAGGAGTACACAGCGGAGCCTTTCTGCAGCCTGTCTGTGCCAGTGCCCACTTAGCTGCACTGTTCACGGCTGTCTGAGAGGTCTCTGACTGTGTGTGAGTGCAGCTCACGCAGAGTAGAGTGTCCTGCAGCTACGTCTGGTTGTAGGACGCTCAACGTGCGTCACTGCCTCACACATTTGTCTTTGAGTGCAGCTCATTTTTTCTTCTCCTATTAGTGTGCATCCATCCGTATCCATCAACATTGGTTGGTTGCAAACACTATATAGGAGTAGATAGAGGAGCCTTTTTTTCTGGCTTGTGCCCTGCCGGAGCAGCCAGATTAGTATTACCCAATTTTTTTGGAGCCTCATCTTTTGCATTGTAGGTTACCTGCCTGCATTGTAATCGCTCCAAAAAGTTGGTGATACTATCAGTTTCAATTCTTTGTTCACATACTTTGAGTTTGTTTCCAACAAAGAAACCACAAAAAAAGTTCACCAAACACTACATTTGGAACTTGTGTAGGCCACATCAGCTCCTATTAAAGTGTAGTCCACACACACACACACTTCATAAAATTAGTGTTTCTTGTACCTGTAACCAGCTGTTCAGGAATAAGCACACTAAGGCCCCCCTTTGTACTTTTCTGCCTATCTTAAGCAGTCTGGCAAGATGAAGAAGGCAGGGAGTAAGGCGCGTGGACGTGGGGATTCTGCAGGGAGAGGACGTGGGGATTCTGCAGGGAGAGGACGTGGGGATTCTGCAGGGAGAGGACGTGGGGATTCTGCAGGGAGAGGACGTGGGGATTCTGGGCCTGCTGCGGGCACCAGTGGATCAGCATCCCCCAGTTTTAGCAGGCAACAGTCCTTTATGCGCAGCTTTGTAGGACCTCAACGTACCCCACTGCTGCGGGAGGAACAAATTGAAGCCGTTGTCGGATGGATGGCAGCTAACGCATCGACTTCAATTACTTCCACAGCCTCTCAGGACCAGAGCACCGAAGAGCAACCATCTGTCTCTTCACCACCTGCCAAAGTGCCCAGGCAGTCAGAGAGACATGGACAGGAGCCATCACAGTCTCTACTTCTGTTCTCGGAATCTGTTGGCTTGGAAAGAGGGGGCCAGCCAAGCAGCATTCCTGAATGTGAAGAAGAGGGAGTATGCAGTGATGCGCAACTTCTTTGTCCCTCTGAATCTGAAGAGGCGAGTGGGCCAGTGCCTATGGTCAGCACACCTCAGTACGCATCAGATGATGACGAGACTCAGTTGCCACTTTCTGGTGCGTACGGTGCTGGCGAGACAACCCCGGAGAAGCAGCTGTTTGAGGAGGGGAGGGAAGATGATGAGGTCCTTGACCCATCATGGTGTGAGGAACAGGAAGGTGGTGGGAGCAGCTCGGAGGAAGAGATTCCCCTACCGGCCAAAACAGGAGGCAGAGGGAGGGGGAAGACTTGGTTGCCTGTACCCTCCACTTCGGCACCCGTTAGGAGCATTCCTCATTCCAAAGGCAAAACAGGTGCTCCCAAGACTTGCAGTGCGTGGTCCTTTTTTTGACACAGTTGCAGATGACATTTGCTTTGTCAAATGCAAGCTGTGTCATCAGATAGTCAAAAGAGGGAGAAATGTCAGCAACCTCAATACCACAAATATGTGGAAACATGTGCGCACCAAGCACGAGTTGGAGTTGCAGAGACACCCTGAAGACGTAGGCCAACGTACAGCACCACCTACCACCTCTTCAGTTCGTGTTGGGGCCTCTTCCTCCAGCTCACACACTGCTGGTTCGGCTTCCTCACAGGATCGCCAAGGAAGAACCTCTGCCACTGTTGTCCGGAGACCCTGTCAGATTCCACCCATAGCAGCACGTTCCCATCCATCACAGCCATCGGTAGCACAGGCATGGGATAAAAGGCGCCCTTACTCGGCAAACCATCCCCGAGCACAGTCTCTGAATGCTGGCATTGCCAAACTTCTGGCAGTTGAAATGCTGTCATTCAGGCTGGTGGACACTGACACCTTCCGGGACTTAATGGCATTGGCAGTCCCCCAATACAACGTGCCCAGCCGCTTTTTTTTCAGCAGGCGAGCCGTCCCTGCCCTGCAGAAACATGTTGAGGGCAAAATAAAACATGCGCTACTAAACGCCGTTAGTAGCAAGGTCCACCTGACCACCGATGCGTGGACCAGTAACCATGGACAGGGACGATACCTTTCCCTCACTGCCCACTGGGTCAATGTTGTGGAGCCGGGTACAGATCTGGAGAGTGGCGCTGTACGTGTTCTTCCAACGCCACGGATTGCAGGACTCCAGTCTGTACACATAGACTCCTCCTCCTACTCAAGTTCCTCAGAAACAGCAGAGCAGGAGCCTGTTACGACCGATATGAGCACAGCCGTGGCCAAACGTCAACAGGCTGTACTCAAATTAATTTCTTTGGGAAATCGAAGCCACACAGCGCAGGAGCTCTGGAATGCTATCAAGCAGGAGAGCGATGTGTGGTTTGGGCCAGCGAATCTCCAGTCGGGCTTGGTAGTGTGTGACAATGGCCGAAATCTGGTGGCAGCTCTTGGCCTAGGCAACCTCACACACATCCCATGTCTGGCACATGTGCTTAACTTGGTCGTGCAGAGCTTTCTGAGGGACTATCCGGATCTTGATGCACTGTTGCACAAGGTCCGCATAGAGTGCGCTCACTTGCGGCGTTCCAGCACGGCAAGATCGCGCCTCGGTGCTCTGCAGCGACGATTTGGCCT